>NC_066584.1:247042993-247287993 GCF_024323335.1 Lathyrus oleraceus
AACAGATCGCTGTATCAATCCTTGAATGCTCTGTGGGGAATGATCCGTCTTCCGGGACCAATGAGCCACCAAAAATAAATTGGCTGCTTGAAAAGTTGACCTTGCGGGGGGAGTATCAACTATGGAAACTTTTCTCGGCGAGGCTCTGTGAGGAGAGTCTGTGGGGAAAACACTTCCTGGGAAAATGTCGTAGGAAACGACCTTTGCTGGGGATATGAACTTGCTAATCGTCCTCAAGCTGGGGATTAGAACAAATCTGTTAGAAATAATCTGTTGGGGATGAGATGAACACTGGGAACACCACCCTCTTGTCCGTTGGGTATGCAACCACTTCGCTGTTGCCGGGAAGATACAGTCTGGCACTGTCAACTCCACTGGGGATATATAGTCTGGATACTGTCAACTCTGCTGGGGATAGACAGTCTAGATACTATCAACTCTGTTGGGGAACATGCTCTGCTGAGGAGAGACTTTGTCAACCGCTTGGGGATGAGGATTCATGACTTGGCATCCGGTTCCTGTGACCTGCAACCAAAAATACACGTATGCCTCGGGGGAATTACTCGGTTTGAATTCACCGTTCGGGATTAAGCACATTCAAAGCAATTTTAAATGTTTTCCTGTGCAAATCATCTGCAAAAGCCACCATTATGTTCATATGCAATATGTTTTATCAAAAATTCGGACATTTTTGCAAACAAACTGATAAATGAAAAATAAAGAGGCTCTTTAACTGAATTATTCGACTCTTAATGGGGAGAAAATTTGTGCCAGGAATAGGCGAGGGTATCAGGAAGCTGATCCCTGAAAAGAGGTGATCGCTATAAAAAGAGAACTATCCTAATGGCAATGGGGATACGGGGTCCCACTGAGTTTCGACTCTGCTATGACTCGTATGTCCTCAAGACGCTCTGCTCATCTTGCTTTCTGAAGTGGATGATTAGTCGATCTTTAACCTTCGAAGATTGCCGAATTGAATGAAACGGTGATATAACACTGATGAACTCAGATCACAGTCATTCGCTTATTCCCTAACTTTTGCCTGGATCGCCCCCTTTTCGGGTTTTCAATCCATCGGGATACCCATTTTTGCCTGAGCCGCCCTTTTGGGTTTTCGACTCACCAGGTGTATGTAACACCCCAAAATTTGCCCTCCTCATTCATGCATTCATTTAGCATTTCATATTGCATTTCATCATGTCAATCAGAATTAGATCCAAAAAAAAAAAAAAAAAAAAAAACGAGAAAAAAATAATAATTTTTTACAAAAAAAAAACGAAAAAAAAATAATTTTTTACAAAAATAAATAAATAATAATAATAATAATAAAAAATTTTAATTAATTAATTAAATAAATAATTAAATAAATAAAATATAATAAAATGTTTTGGACTTGGACTTTTCTCAAAAGCCCACTAAGCCACCAATATTAGCCTATAAATACTAGAGTTTCATTGAAACAAAGGACACACAGAAGAGGAGAAGAAGGAAGAGAAGCAAAATACTCTGAGGTTTCCTTGGAACAAAACCCTGAGGAAAAAGATAGTGAGAGAAGACCTAACGGAGTTCAGAGCAGCCTCCAAACCCCGAAGGGAACTCAGCTACACAGAATCACCTCTGCCTCACATAAACCCTGAAGATTGTTTTGTAAACCTCACGGGTGCAACTCAATTTCAATCAAGCTCTCCAATCAGGTTTGCCATTATTCCCATTACCTTTGCCCATGGGTTTAATATGTATAGGAATGTATAAACAATGCCTTGAATGTTTAACCGTTTAATTTTTGAGTGTATGCCACAGAGTTTGAGGTTTCTGAAACCATACTGTTGATCATGAAAAAAATGCTTATGGTGTTTCACTAACCCTTTTGTTGAATTTTTGTGAGGGCTCACATGACTTTTGCAGGGATAACTTGCGTGGTTTCCCACTTTATTTGTGGGATAACCCCTGGAGGTTCATTCCGATTACCTGTACTGACTCACTTTTCTTTGATGGCATTAGCTTGGAAGGATCTCAGGGTTTCCCATTCCTCTAATTGCTGTTACTTCTGATCTTTATC
The DNA here is from genome assembly GCF_024323335.1 of Lathyrus oleraceus. Classification (NCBI taxonomy): domain Eukaryota; kingdom Viridiplantae; phylum Streptophyta; class Magnoliopsida; order Fabales; family Fabaceae; genus Lathyrus; species Lathyrus oleraceus. The sequence continues at coordinate 247,045,053 of NC_066584.1, forward strand.
CGCGTGGTACTTTTACATTTTTCCCGCATTTTACTGCTTTCCTAGCTGGAAGACCTCGATAGGAGGCAACATTTGAGCCCCTTGGTGGCATTTTACTTTGAGATACATGTTTTGTGTTTTGGGTTCATATCCCTGCAGGTAGCGCGGTTCCTTCGTCAAGGACTGCCTTTTTGCCCTCGAGCATCCCAAACCCTAAAACCCAAAGCAACACGTTAACTCCTTCTACTACAGGCGAGTAAGTCTCCAAAGGTCGAGCATCCGGTAGATTGCGTAGTGACGTCGTTCGCCCAAAACCCAATCCATAACCCCGTAGTTAGCCGAACTACGTTTTGCTCTGATTCTCAGGCCAGATGAGATACGTAGGCATAAGACGCGATGTCTTAGCGAGCACACATCCCAACCCATAGGTCAGCCGAGCTACGAAGACTCTGATTCTCATATTCAGATGAGATACGTATGCAGTGGATGCGACATCCGCGCGAGTCATTTTCATTTAACCCTTTTTTTGGCAAACAGCACAAGATAAACCCACACCCTTTAGACGAAAACTACCAAAGTGGATCCCGTAGAGTACTACGGATGCGTAGGGGTGCTAATACCTTCCCTCGCATAACCGACTCCCGAACCCAAGATTTGGTTGCGAGACCCCGTCTTGTCCTTTCCTTTTTTCAGGTTTACTTCGAGCGTTTCCTTTCCCTCCTTTGGGATGAATAACGCACGGTGGCGACTCTTCTGTCTTTTTCTTTCGCCGATTGTTTTTTTTCGCACTGTATTTTTCAGGTTGCGACAGCTGGCGACTCCACTGGGGAAAATAGAAGTTGACCTCTTGCTGGTCCATCTTCCCTAAGTGAGTCCCTCCTAGCTTGTGTGATTTCTTGTTTATTGGGTGTTCATGCTTTTGTGCAGTTATTTATTTACCTGCTTTACCTTATTTCATTGTGTATATATCATTGCTGTTTCTGTTGGCTGGCTGCTTGGTGATCTTTGTGAGATGAGTTCTATACCCGAACTCGAGTGCACTTAGGATAGGAGAATGGCATAGTCCTGTCGACTTGTGTGGAGTTATTCCTTAGCGAGTCGACTTGCAAGCCCATTCACTTGGTGGAGGTCATGTTGAGATCAATGATGTCACACAAGTAAGTTGTGGTTAGACATTACTTGTTACAATATAGACCTAAGAAGCCAAGGACCTTAGTTTACCAAACCCATCTTGGCCTATTCGTAGGACGTAGTGCGAAAGTCGTTCAAGTGTGAGATTTGATACGATTGTTACGCGATACTACACTCATAAGAGTCTCTCTTGAGAATATTGTTGGAATACGAGTAGTCGTTCCTCTGATTATGACTATGGGAACCTTTTGTAGAACATGTTTGGCAGGTTTAAACCTTAGTACACTCCTTTTGGGTGGTTCTTAACCTAAACTCCATGCTCGTTACTTGCAATAAACCCTTGATTCATGGTTAATCCGATCAGGTATCCTTAATATCAATGGAACTCGGGTGTTGATAAGGTGTGAACCATAATCCACCAAAATGGGTGGTTGATATTAAGGATAACATGATCCATCCCATGACCTTTGTTTGGTGTGCTCTTAATTTCTCTCCAGACAGTGCAACCTGACAGATGTTCAAGCGGATCCATCAATTCTGATTGACATGCCTTTGCATTGCATAACATCATCTGCATATTTGCATCCAACATCTCATGCTTATTCATTTGCAGGGTATTCCCTTTCAAAACGGGGGTGCCTTAAAACTGAACAAGCAGTGCATCGCATACCATGCATATTAACCCTTGTCTGTTTTGCAGGTGTCACCGCAGTGTCTAATGTTTGTTCCCTGTATCAGGCAGTTATTGGTCCCAAGCGAGTTCACAGATACCCGACAAAGGAAAACCGTCCACAACTAGCGATGGACCAAGTACAGAAAGAGCTGGCTGATATGCGTGAAAGGATGGATCAGTTCATGACATTGATGACTGGTATGGCAGAAGGCCAGGAAAAGCTGAGGGAATTGGTTGAGCAACCGAGACCCGATCCGGAGGTGGAGATACCAAATGCTGAGGGAAACCCTGGTAACCCTGGGAACGCTGATAACCCTGTGAACACTGGTAACGCGGGTAACGCGAATGCTGATGGAAACCCGGGTAATGTTGGCAACACAGGGAATGTTGGAAATGGTATTGGCGGAAGATACAATGTGAATCAAGGAATTCGGATTAACAGGCACCCCGTTACTGAAGATTATCAGTGTGATCAATTTTCTTTGCACGACGAGGCCCTCGAGACCACTCGCCGTATGGATGAGCTTGCTGAGAAGCTCAAATCTTTGGAGTCTAAAAATTCCTTAGGTTTTGATGTCACAAATCTTGGTCTGGTTCAGGGAGTAAGGATTCCTCACAAGTTCAAACCCCCTACTTTTGAGAAATACAACGGGGCTTCTTGCCCACGCACTCATCTCCAATCTTATCTGGGAAGGTTGGGAGCTCACACGGAAGATGAAAAGCTGTGGATGTACTATTTTGAAGACAGTTTAACTGGAGCTTCTCGTGAATGGTATTCTCATTTGTCTCGTACTACCATCAAGAGCTGGAAAGACTTAGCAGAGGCTTTTGTCAAGCAATATCAATACAACTTGGACATGGCTCCAAATCGGACCTTGTTGCAAGGTATGTCTCAGACTGCCAAGGAGACCTTTAGAGAGTATGCTCAGCGTTGGAGACAGATTGCTGCGTCCGTCCAACCCCCTATGTCTGAAAGGGAGATGGCGGACATGTTCATGAACACTCTTCAAGGCAATTATATTGAGAGATTGGCTGCTTGCCCGTCAATCAGCTTTGCAGAGATAGTAATTGCTGGAGAAAGAATCGAGAGTCTGTTGAAGATGGGCCGAATTCAAGACAATAGTGCTTCCAACTCATCAGGTCCCAAGAGACCGTTTGCTGGTAACGGTCAGCAAAGAAAAGAAGGCGAGGCAAGCGTTGTGTATGCCGGCAGAGGCAGGGGTAGAGGACGCCCTAATTATTATCAAGATCAAGTGGCCGCAGTCACCATTCCAACACCTGTTCCTCAACCGCAATATCATCCGCAACAACAACCCAGGTACAACAATCAAGGAGGTAATCCGGGTCAGCAGAGACATTATCAACAACGTCCAAGGCAGACGGACCGGGTCATCGAGCCAATCCCAATGCCTTATTCAGTATTACTTCCCAAGCTGATTGACATGAATCTGGTTACGTTGAGAACTCTGTCCCCACCAATCGATCCCAATAATTTGCCCAGAGGTTATGATGTCAATGCCAGATGTGCTTTTCACTTCAACGCACCTGGCCATACTACAGATAATTGCAAGGCTCTCCAGTTAAAGGTACAAGATTTGAGGGATGCCCAGGCTATCAATTTTGCTCCGGTGTCTATTGTTATCCAGAACCCGATGCCGGCTCACGGCGGGCAGGGGATTAATGCTGTCGAAGTGGTTGAAGCTGGTAATGCCCAAGGCTGGGGCAAATTTGTGGAGCCAGTCATCAAAGAAGACAAGTTTGGATTGGGGTATGCTTCGGGATCTCAGAAGAATGAAACCGGTACTCTCTTCAACGGGGGTTTGGTTTCTCCCCACATCGTCAATGCTGCAGATGAAGACAAGGCTGACAGCGACTGTGACTTAGATAGCTGGATTCGCCCGTGTGTCCCAGGAGAAAAGCTCGACAATTGGCCGTCCGAAAAATCGTCCGGGTTACTCTGCTGAAAGAGTGATTTTTATTGTTTTCCTTTTATTACATGCATAATAAAGTCTTACACTTTGCCCAAGGTGTAACGGCTCATTTGTAGGGCCATCCATTTAGTTACGTTTCACAATTATTTTTATCATCAATAAAGGACGGCTTTTGCAAACAATTTTGTGTTCTCTTTCTTTCAGTTTTTTTACTTTTTACAAAAAAAATGGCAATGTTTCTTTTTTCGTTTTTCCTTTCTTTCAAAAAAAATAAAAAAATCTCTCTCATTCTAAGGTAAAGCATGATCCTCCATCATGCAGAGCCGACCACTCGGATCTCACTGCTAACGACACTGCTATGGCCAAGTATGACTTCGACAATCCTATCTATCAAGCCGAAGAAGGGGTTGAGGAAGTTTGTGAATTGCCTGAAGGGTTAGCCAGATTGTTGAAACAGGAGGACCGAGCTATTACACCTTATCAGGAGGTGATTGAGACCGTCAACATCGGTACCGAAGACGACAAGAAAGAGATCAAGATCGGGGCCAGTCTACAGGCCGAGAGGAAAGACCGTTGATCATGTACTTGACTGTGTTAGAAAGGTCAATGGGTTGTGTGCTCGGTCAGCATGACGAGTCAGGTCGAAAAGAGCATGCAATATACTACCTTAGCAAAAGTTTACCGACTGTGAACAAAGATACTCATTGCTCGAGAAAACTTGCTGCGCTTCGGCATGGGCTGCTTGCCGACTAAGACAGTATATGTTGACTCACACGACTCTATTGATATCAAAAATGGATCCAGTCAAGTATATTTTTGAAAAAACCATCACTTACCGGAAAGGTTACTAGGTGACAAATGATACTGACAGAGTATGACATCCAATACACTTCACAAAAAGCCATCAAGGGAAGTGTCTTGTCAGACTATCTTGCAGAGCAACCGATTGATGATTACCAACCTATGAGGTTTGACTTTCCTGATGAGGACATCATGTTTCTCAAATCGAAAGATTGAGAGGAACCACTCCCGGAGGAGGGGCTTGACCCTGAATCCAAATGGGTTATGATGTTTGATGGGGCGGTCCACGTCAATGGTCGCGGAGTTGGTATAGTGTTGATCACACCGGAAGGGGGTTCATATGCCATTTGGTGCCAGAATAACTTTTCCCTGCACCAACAATGAAGCCGAATACGAAGCTTGTATCCTAAGACTTGAGGAAGCCGTCAATATACAGATTAAAACCCTGGATGTATACGGGGATTTAGCTTTGGTCATCAATCAAACCAACGGGAAATGGTGCTATGCTGGAACTACGTACCCAGAATTGACGTATCTCGGTCAGAGACGAATGAAGAAAGCATTTGGTCAGAAAGTGCGCCCTCGGGAGTATCGAGTCGATGAATTGGTACTCAAAAGAATTCTTCCTCCCAACACAGATCACAGGGGCAAATGGACACCGAACTATGAGGGTCCGTACGTGGTTAAAAGGATTTTCTATGGCGGAGCTTTGACGCTAACAACCATGGAGGGCGAAGGATTCCCGTCCCCTATTAACTCAGACGCGGTTAAAAAATACTTCGCATAAAATAGACCCGCTGGACAGTAAAAAGAATAGTCCAGGCAAAAAAGGGGCATCCCGACGAACCAAAAAAAGAATAAAGAGGTTCGGGCAAAAATTAGGGATATAAAAAAAGAGTACACCCGGTGAGTCGAAAACCCAAAAGGGCGGCTCAGGCAAAAATGGGTATCCCGGTGGATTGAAAACCCGAAAAGGGGGTGATCCAGGCAAAAGTTAGGGAATAAGCGAATGACTATGATCTGAGTTCATCGGTGTTATATCACCGTTTCATTCAATCCGGCAATCTTCGAAGGTTAAAGATCGACTAATCATCCACTTCAGAAAGCAAGATGAGCAGAGCGTCTTGAGGACATACGAGCCATAGCAGAGTTGAAACTCAGTGGGACCCCGTTTCCACATTGCCATTAGGATAGTTCTTTTTTTTTTTATAGCGATCACCTCTTTTCAGGGATCAGCTTCCTGATACCCTCGCCTATTCCTGGCACAAATTTTCTCCCCAGTAAGAGTCGAATAATTCAGTTAAAGAGCCTCTTTATTTTTCATTTATCAGTTTGTTTGCAAAAATGTCCGAATTTTTGATAAAACATATTGCATATGAATATAATGGTGGCTTTTGCAGATGATTTGCACAGGAAAACATTTAAAATTGCTTTGAATGTGCTTAATCCCGGACGGTGAATTCAAACCGAGTAATTCCCCCGAGGCATACGTGTATTTTTGGTTGCAGGTCACAGGAACCGGATGCCAAGTCATGAATCCTCATCCCCAAGCGGTTGACAAAGTCTCTCCTCAGCAGAGCATGTTCCCCAACAGAGTTGACAGTATACAGACTGTCTATCCCCAGTAGAGTTGACAGTATCCAGACTGTCTATCCCCAGTAGAGTTGATAGTATCCAAACTATATATCCCCAGCGGAGTTGACAGTGTCAGACTGTATCTTCCTAGCAACAGCGGAGTGGTTGCATACCCAACGGACAAGAGGGTGGTGTTCCCAGTGTTCATCTCATCCCCAACAGATTATTTTTAACAGATTTGTTAATCCCCAACTTGAGGGCGATTAGCAAGTTCATATCCCCAGCAAAGGTCGTTTCCTACGACATTTCCTCAGGAAGTGTTTTCCCCACAGACTCTCCTCACAGAGCCTCGCCGAACAAAGTTTCCATAGTTGATACTCCCCCCGCAAGGTCAACTTTTCAAGCAGCCAATTTATTTTTGGTGGCTCATTGGTCCCGGCAGACGGATCATTCCCCACAGAGCATTCAAGGATTGATACAGCGATCTGTTCCCTACCGGAGTTTGCTTTCCCAAGCAGATTTCTTTTTACACCATGCATAACATTTGCATTTGCATGCATATCATATCAAGCATACACATAAGCTGATAAACAGGTTCTTCCAAGCAGACTGAAGAATTACTTTACAACCAAGGTCATGAGATCCAGCCAGAGGATCAAGCGTGAGTGATCTAGCCTGAGGGTCATTTTGAAGATTCAGCCTGAGAATCGTTTTCCCGTGATCCAGCATGAGGGTCATTTTTGAAGATTCAGCCTGAGAATCGTTTTCCCAAGAGTCAGCCTGAGGCTCAATTTGAAGATTCCCCAGTGAAGTCGCCTACAAGCTTTATTTCCCCAGCAAGTCTAATTGAGGAGTCGTCACAACATGTTCTAGCCCGAAGAATATGTACGAAGCCCAAAAGTGGAATATGCTCGAAGTTGCATATCTAATATGAAGGTTGGGTGTAGATTTCAAAAGAGGGTCAACCAGCGCATGCCTCAGATGCGGGATCCTAATGATGGGAATTTATCATCAAAACAATCCAGATCTAGCCAGAAGATCGAAATAGATTCAACCAGAGAATCGAAACAATCCAGATCTAGCCAGAAGATCGAAATAGATTCAGCCAGAGAATCGAAACAATTCAGATCTAGCCAGAAGATCGAGGTAGATTCAGCCAGAGAATCAAATTAAGTTCAGATTCAGCCAGAGGATCGACACTCCAGATCTAGCCAGAAGATCAAAGTCAGGTCTAGCCCGAAGACCAAAAATGGATTCAGCCAGAGAATCAAAGGAAATAGATTCAGCCAGAGAATCGAAACGAAGGAGATCTAGCCAGAAGATCGAAGAAGATCTAGCCAGAAGATCAAAATCGTATCCAGCCCGAGGATCAAAATTAATATCCAACCAGAGGACTAAATTGAGTATAGGTTCAGCCAGAGGATCGAAACTCCAGATTAAGCTAGAGGATCGGAAGAAAAATAAACAGCGCGGTGTATTTCCGCGTTTTTGTGGTGTTCTCGGAGCGCAAATTTTCGGTCTATCTTTGGTATTCAACCACAACTCACCCCGTTTGTCTGATAAGCTGTTCGCTTTCATCCTACTCGGGTTAGCTGATGATTGAATAGGGGCAGCTGTAACACCCCAAAATTTGCCCTCCTCATTCATGCATTCATTTAGCATTTCATATTGCATTTCATCATGTCAATCAGAATTAGATCCAAAAAAAAAAAAAAAAAAACGAAAAAAAAAATAATAATAATTTTTTACAAAAAAAAAACGAAAAAAAAAATAATTTTTTACAAAAAAAAAAATAAAAAAAAATAATAATAATAAAATTTTTTAATTAATTAATTAATTAAATAAATAATTAAATAAATAAAATATAATAAAATGTTTTGGACTTGGACCTTTCTCAAAAGCTCACTAAGCCACCAATATTAGCCTATAAATACTAGAGTTTCATTGAAACAAAGGACATACAGAAGAGGAGAAGAAGGAAGAGAAGCAAAATACTCTGAGGTTTCCTTGGAACAAAACCCTGAGGAAAAAGATAGTGAGAGAAGACCTAACGGAGTTCAGAGCAGCCTCCAAACCCCGAAGGGAACTCAGCTACACAGAATCACCTCTGCCTCACATAAACCCTGAAGATTGTTTTGTAAACCTCACGGGTGCAACTCAATTTCAATCAAGCTCTCCAATCAGGTTTGCCATTATTCCCATTACCTTTGCCCATGGGTTTAATATGTATAGGAATGTATAAACAATGCCTTGAATGTTTAACCGTTTAATTTTTGAGTGTATGCCACAGAGTTTGAGGTTTCTGAAACCATACTGTTGATCATGAAAAAAATGCTTATGGTGTTTCACTAACCCTTTTGTTGAATTTTTGTGAGGGCTCACATGACTTTTGCAGGGATAACTTGCGTGGTTTCCCACTTTATTTGTGGGATAACCCCTGGAGGTTCATTCCGATTACCTGTACTGACTCACTTTTCTTTGATGGCATTAGCTTGGAAGGATCTCAGGGTTTCCCATTCCTCTAATTGCTGTTACTTCGGATCTTTATCCGCGTGGTACTTTTACATTTTTCCCGCATTTTACTGCTTTCCTAGCTGGAAGACCTCGATAGGAGGCAACGTTTGAGCCCCTTGGTGGCATTTTACTTTGAGATACATGTTTTGTGTTTTGTGTTCATATCCCTGCAGGTAGCGCGGTTCCTTCGTCAAGGACTGTCTTTTTGCCCTCGAGCATCCCAAACCCTAAAACCCAAAGCAACACGTTAACTCCTTCTACTACAGGCGAGTAAGTCTCCAAAGGTCGAGCATCCGGTAGATTGCGTAGTGACGTCGTTCGCCCAAAACCCAATCCATAACCCCGTAGTTAGCCGAACTACGTTTTGCTCTGATTCTCAGGCCAGATGAGATACGTAGGCATAAGACGCGATGTCTTAGCGAGCACACATCCCAACCCATAGGTCAGCCGAGCTACGAAGACTCTGATTCTCATATTCAGATGAGATACGTATGCAGTGGATGCGACATCCGCGCGAGTCATTTTCATTTAACCCTTTTTTTTTGGCAAACAGCACAAGATAAACCCACACCCTTTAGACGAAAACTACAAAAGTGGATCCCGTAGAGTACTACGGATGCTTAGGGGTGCTAATACCTTCCCTTCGCATAACCGACTCCCGAACCCAAGATTTGGTTGCGAGACCCCGTCTTGTCCTTTCCTTTTTTCAGGTTTACTTCGAGCGTTTCCTTTCCCTCATTTGGGATGAATAACGCACGGTGGCGACTCTTCTGTCTTTTTCTTTCGCCGGTTGTTTTTTTTCGCACTGTATTTTTCAGGTTGCGATAGTGTACTCTTTTTTTTATATCCCTAATTTTTGCCCGAACCTCTTTATTCTCTTTTTTTTTGGTTCGTCGGGATGCCCTTTTTTTTTTGCCTGGACTATTCTTTTTATCGTCCAGCGGGTCTATTTTATGCGAAGTATTTTTTTTTTAACTGCGTCTGATGTAATAGGGGACGGGAATCCTTCGCCATCCATGGTTGTTAGCATCAAAACTCCGCCATAGAAAATCCTTTTAACCACGTACGGACTCTCATAGTTCGGTGTCCATTTGCCCCTGTGATCTGTGTTGGGAGGAAGAAATATTTTGAGTACCAATTCACCGACTTGATACCCCCGAGGTCGCACTTTCTGACCAAATGCTTTCTTCATTCGTCTCTGACCGAGATACGTCAATTCTGGGTACGTAGTTCCAGCATAACACCTTAATCATCGAAGACAAGGTAAACAAAGCATCAGCAAATTGGTTTTCTTCAAAAGAAAGTTAACAATCTTCTCGTGTAGTCTCTATAAGGAACCAAATGAGGCTGAGGTGTATACCATTTCCCGTTGGTTTGATTGATGACCAAAGCTGAATCCCCGTATACATCCAGGGTTTTAATCTGTATATTGACGGCTTCCTCAAGTCTTAGGATACAAGCTTCGTATTCGGCTTCATTGTTGGTGCAGGGAAAAGTTATTCTGGCACCAAATGGCATATGAACCCCCTTCCGGTGTGATCAACACTATACCAACTCCGCGACCATTGACGTGGACCGCCCCATCAAACATCATAACCCATTTGGATTCAGGGTCAGGCCCCTCCTCCGGGAGTGGTTCCTCTCAATCTTTCGATTTGAGAAACATGATGTCCTCATCAGGAAAGTCAAATCGGTTGCTCTGCAAGATAGTCTGACAAGACACTTCCCTTGATGGCTTTTTGTGAAGTGTATTGGATGTCATACTCTGTCAGTATCATTCGTCACCTAGTAACCTTTCCGGTAAGTGATGGCTTTTCAAAAACATACTTGACTTGATCCATCTTTGATATTAATAGAGTCGTGTGAGTCAACATATACTGTCTTAGTCGGCGAGCAGCCCATGCCAAAGCGCGGCAAGTTTTCTCGAGCAATGAGTATCTTTGTTCACAGTCGGTAAACTTTTGCTAAGGTAGTATATTGCATGCTCTTTTCGACCTGACTCGTCATGCTGACCGAGCACACAACCCATTGACCTTTCTAACACAGTCAAGTACATGATCAACGGTTTTTTTCTCTCGGCCTGTAGACTGGCCTCGATCTTGATTTCTTTCTTGTCGTCTTCGGTACCGATGTTGACGGTCTCAATCACCTCCTGATAAGGTGTAATAGCTCGGTCCTCCTGTTTCAACAATCTGGCTAACCCTTCAGGCAATTCCCAATCTTCCTCAGCCCCTTCTTCGGCTTGATAGATAGGATTGTCGAAGTCATACTTGGCCATAACAGTGTCGTTAGCAGTGAGATCCGAGTGGTCGGCTCTGCATGATGGAGGATCATGCTTTACCTTAGAATGAGAGATTTCTTTTTTTTTTGGAAAGAAAGAAAAAACGAAAAAAGAAACATTGCCATTTTTTTTGTAAAAGTAAAAAAACTGAAAGAAAGAGAACACAAAATTGTTTGCAAAAGCCGTCCTTTATTGATGATAAAAATAATTGCAAAATGTAACTAAATGGATGGCCCTACAAATGAGTCATTACACCTTGGTCAAAGTGTAAGACTTTATTATGCATGTGATAAAAGGAAAACAATAAAAATTACTCCTTCAGTAGAGTAACCCAGACGGTTTTTTCAGACGACCAATTGTCGAGCTTTTCTCCCGGGACACACGGGCGAATCCAGCTATCTAAGTCACAGTCGCTGTCAGCCTTGTCTTCATCTGCAGCATTGACGATGTGGGGAGAAACCAAACCCCCGTTGAAGAGAGTACCGGTTTCATTCTTCTGAGATCCCGAAGCATACCCCAATCCAAACTTGTCTTCTTTGATGACTGGCTCCACAAATTTGCCCCAGCCTTGGGCATTACCAGCTTTAACCACTTTGACAGCTTGCTTGTATGAAGAGATAGAAGTCCCGACCTTCTCAAACTCAGGTGAAAAGACAGCTTCGGGCGCGACCTCATTGATGTTTGTAGTTTCGAAGCCCTGACACAACATCTCATGCATCTCGCCGTCCATCTCTACATACTTAAATGTAGACAGGTGGCTAACAAAAATATCCTCTTCACCACATACAGTGACGATCTGACCTTCTAGTTCATATTTGAGCTTCTGGTGGAGGGTAGAAGTAACAGCACCGGCAACATGAATCCAAGGTCGACCTAGCAGACAGCTATAGGCAGGCTGGATATCCATCACATAAAAGGTACTCTTGAATACCTACGGTCCAATCTTAACTGGAAACTCAACTTTGCCACAAACAGCTCGCTTAGAGCCTTCAAAAGCCCTCACAACCAAATTACTCTGGCCTCAGGGTGGCGTCGTCGCAATCCAATTTCATCAAGGCTTTCTTTGGAAGAACATTCAGAGAAGAGCTTGTATCAACCAAAACATGGGAAAACACCGTCCCTTTGCATTCCATTGTGATATGCAAGGCTTTGTTGTGATTCCTGCCCTCAGACGTCAGGTCATAATCGGTGAAACCTAGCGCATGGCTAGCGTTTACATTTGAAACTACCGACTCCAGTTGGTTAACAGTTATCTCTGGTGGAACATAGGCCATATTCAGTACTTTCAACAGGGCTGCTCTGTGAGCCTCAGAGCACATCAATAGTGAGAGAATGGGGATCTTTGAGGGTGTCTGATTTAGCTGGTCGACTACCTTGTAGTCACTTTTCTTGATAATCCTCATAAACTCATCCACTTCCTTCTTGAATGCGGTCTTAGGAGGATCTTCCTCAGTAGTAACCTCTTCGGCAGATACCTGTTTCCCTTTAGCCTTGGCAGCTGCCTCGGCTTCAGTATTCGCGCGTAATGTTGATGGTGCAAATAGGCGTCCACTGCGAGTGAAGCCACCAACCCCTCCAACATTGTCTACATCGGAGCTACCAATGTCAATGTCTTCTTCGTTAACTTTCTGCCCCTGGCAGTAGATATCAGCCCCATAGTGCCACGGGATAGCACTGTCTTTCTCATACGGAACAGGTCCTGGTACCGTGATGGTGACCGGACCAACCAAAGTCGGTTGAGGGCTGTTAGATTAAATTGCGACTGGTGCTGAACTTTCGATGTTCACCGCTGCTGGTTCTGTACTTTCTGGGAAATATATTGTTGTCGGAGCGAGTCTCTCGGGAACACATATTTCTTCAGAAGTGAAATAAAACGTCACCGTCGATACATCATTCTTCACTGGACGGGCCTGATCGAACTGAAGACAACCTTCATCTATCAGTTGCTGAATACCCCTTCTCAAACTGTCACATCCGTTCTCGGCAGCTTGACAATTTCCGCACTCTTCCCCAGAGCCCGGGAAAATCTGTCCTTTCAGAAGTCGGTCTTTAACCACCGATAGCGAAGTCTTCACCTTAGTCACATCAGAAACCAAATTCAAAGTTTCCCCACTATCAACAGCATTAATCCTCTGCCCGCCGTGAGCCGGCATCGGGTTCTGGATAACATTAGGCACCAGAGCAAAATTGATAGTCTGGGCATCTCTCAAATCTTGTACCTTTAACTGGAGAGCCTTGCAATTATCTGTAGTATGGCCAGGTGCGTTGGAGTGAAAAGCACATCTGGCGTTGACATCATAACCTCTAGGCAAATTATTGGATCGATTGGTGGGGCCAGAGTTCTCAACGTAACCAGATTCATGTCAATCAGCTTGGGAAGTAATACTGAATAAGGCATTGGGATTGGTTCGATGACCCGGTCCGTCTGCCTTGGACGTTGTTGATAGTGTCTCTGCTGACCCGGATTACCTCCTTGTTGTTGATTGTTGTACCTGGGTTGTTGTTGCGGATGATATTGCGGTTGAGGAACAGGTGTTGGAATAGTGACTGCGGCCACTTGATCTTGATAATAATTAGGGCATCCTCTACCCCTGCCTCTGCCGGCATACACAACGCTTGCCTCGCCTTCTTTTCTTCGCTGACCGTTACCAGCAAACGGTCTCTTGGGACCTGATGAGTTGGAAGTACTGTTGTCTTGAATTCGGCCCATCTTCAATAGACTCTCGATCCTTTCTCCAGCAATCACTATCTCTGCAAAGCAGATTGACGGGCAAGCAGCCAATCTCTCGATATAATTGCCTTGAAGAGTGTTCATGAACATAACCGCCATCTCCTTTTCAGACATAGGGGGTTGGACGGATGCAACAATCTGTCTCCAACGCTGAGCATATTCTCTAAAGGTTTCCTTGGCAGTCTGAGACATTCCTGGCAACAAGGTCCGATTTGGAGCCATGTCCAAGTTGTATTGATATTGCTTGACAAAAGCCTCTGCCAAGTCTTTCCAGCTCTTGATGGTAGTACGAGACAAATGAGAATACCATTCACGAGAAGCTCCAGTTAGATTGTCTTCAAAATAGTACATCCACAGCTTTTCATCTTCCGTGTGAGCTCTCAACCTTCCCAAATAAGATTGGAGATGAGTGCGTGGGCAAGAAGCCCCGTTGTATTTCTCAAAAGTAGGGGGTTTGAACTTGTGAGGAATCCTTACTCCCTGAACCAGACCAAGATTTGTGACATCAAAGCCTAAGGAATTTTGAGACTCCAAAGATTTGAGCTTCTCAGCAAGCTCATCCATACGGCGAGTGGTCTCGAAGGCCTCGTCGTGCAAAGAAAATTGATCACACTGATAATCTTCAGTAACGGGGCGCCCGTTAATCCGAATTCCTTGATTCACATCGTACCTTCCGCCAATACCATTCCCAACATTCCCTGTGTTGCCAACATTACCCGGGTTTCCATCAGCATTTGCGTTACCCGCGTTACCAGTGTTCACAGGGTTATCAGCGTTCCCAGGGTTACCAGGGTTTCCCTCAGCATTTGGTATCTCCACCTCCGGATCGGGTCTCGGTTGCTCAACCAATTCCCTCAGCTTCGCTTGGCCTTCTGCCATACCAGTCATCAATTTCATGAACTGATCCATCCTTTCACGCATATCAGCCAGCTCTTTCTGTACTTGCTCCATCGCTAGCTGTGGACGATTTTCCTTTGTCGGGTACCTGTGGACTCGCTTGGGACCAATAACTGCCTGATACAGGGAACAAACATTAGACACTGCGGTGACACCTGCAAAACAGACAAGGGTTAATATGCATGGTATGCGATGCACTGCTTGTTTAGTTTTAAGGCACCCCCGTTTTGAAAGGGAATACCCTGCAAATGAATAAGCATGAGATGTTGGATGCAAATATGCAGATGATGTTATGCAATGCAAAGGCATGTCAATCAGAATTGATGGATCCGCTTGAACATCTGTCAGGTTGCACTTCCTGGAGAGAAATTCACTGAGGAATATAATACAAGACCAAAACTCTGCTCCAGAAAAACGGGTTGGTTGGAGGTTAAGGTTTCCTGAATTTAGCCCACCCCTCACTGGTAGGTTCTAAGAACAGAAGTTCGTCAGCTTCAGCCCTTCAGTCGCGAATAATAGGTTTACCACTGAAGGTTTGGCATTATTACGGGATAAAAGACCTCCACTGACTCCCCTCAACAGGACATCCTAAAGCAAGTTCCCAGTCTCGGGGTCCTCGGATTGATCAGCGAGAATGCGCCCACCAGAGCTAACATAATCACGTCTCGGAGGAGAGGCCTCGAGTGAGTTCTCGGGAAATGGTCACCAGAGTCGACGATTTCTAAAGGAACACCATGTCGTTACGGAACATCCGTAGGACATAATATATCCAAAAGAAACCTCGTCTGGGTGTGGTTCTTCACGAACGACTTAACGTAGCAACATGCCACGCAAGCCTCATGATCATCCACTCTAAAACCTGTGTGTACACTCAAGCCTGGGTAATGGGCTTATCACTCATAGAACATTCCATCCCAACAAACAAACAAACAGATCCAATAGATACAATAGATGCATGCAAGCAGGTAAGCAAATAAATGTACAAAAGCATGAACACCCAATAAACAAGAAATCACACAAGCTAGGAGGGACTCGCTTAGGGAAGATGGACCAGCAAGAGGTCAACTTCTTAGTCCCCAGCAGAGTCGCCAGCTGTCGCAACCTAAAAAATACAGTGCGCGAAAAAAACAACCGGCGAAAGAAAATGACAGAAGAGTCGCCACCGTGCGTTATTCATCCCAAAGGAGGGAAAGGAAACGCTCGAAGTAAACCTGAAAAAGGAAAGGACAAGACGGGGTCTCGCAACCAAATCTTGGGTTCGGGAGTCGGTTTTGCGAAGGGAAGGTATTAGCACCCCTACGCATCCGTAGTACTCTACGGGATCCACTTTTGTAGTTTTCGACTAAAGGGTGTGGGTTTATCTTGTGCTGTTTGCCAAAAAAAAAGGGTTAAATAAAAATGACTCGCGCGGATGTCGCATCCACTGCATACGTATCTCATCTGAATATGAGAATCAGAGTCTTCGTAGCTCGGCTGACCTATGGGTTGGGGGGATGTGTGCTCGCTAAGACATCGCGTCTTATGCCTACGTATCTCATCTGGCCTGAGAATCAGAGCAAGCCGTAGTTCGGCTAACTACGGGGTTATGGATTGGGTTTTGGACGAACGACGTCACTACGCAATCTACCGGATGCTCGACCTTTGGAGACTTACTCGCCTGTAGTAGAAGGAGTTAACGTGTTGCTTTGGGTTTTAGGGTTTGGGATGCTCAAGGGCAAAAAGGCAGTCCTTGACGAAGGAACCGCGCTACCTGCAGGGATACGAACACATACAAAACAAACATGTATAAAGTAAATGTGCCAACAAGGGGCTCAGAAGTAAATAAACAAAAGAAAACAAATGCCTCCTATCGAGGTCTTCCAGCTAAGAAAGCGATAAAATGCGGAAAAGAGGTAAAAGTACCACACGGATGAAGATCCGAAGTAACAGCAATTAAAGGAGTAAGAAACCCAGGGACCTCCCAAGCTAATTCCATCAAAGAAAAGTGAGTTAGTACAGGTAATCGGAATGAACCTCCAGGGGGTATCCCACAAATAAAGTGGGAAAACCACGCAAACCATCTCTGCAAGAGTCTGTGAGCCCTCACAAAAACTCAACAAAAGGGTTAGTGAAACACGATAAGCATTTTTTTCATGAATAACAGTATGGTTTCAGAAACCTCAAACCCTGTGGCATACATTTCAGAAATCATGTGATTAAACATTCAAGGCATAGGTTTCACCCATTCATGCATAATTAAACCCGTGGGCAAAAACATAATGAAATTCATCCATCATACCTCATACATTCAGATGATCCAAATTAAGAGCACAAAATCATGGGAATGAGGCAAACCTGATGGGAGAGACCGGTTGAAATCAAATGGCACGGCTGGGTTTGCAAGGCAATGATAGTGTGTGAGTCAGATTGAATTTTTCAGAGCTGTCTAGGGGTTACTCTGAGTTCTCTGTCAGGTTTCTCTCCAGGTTTTGTCAAGGGTTTTGTTTCAAGGAAACCTCAGAGTATTTTGCTTCTCTTCCTTTTTCTCAAATGAAGCCTTGGTATTTATAGACTGAATTTCATGGCTTTGTGGGCTCGAATGAGAGAGACCAAAAAATTTCTGTTTTATTTTATATTTTATTTATTTATTTATTTAATTAATTTTTTTTTTGTGAAAAATTAATTATTTTTTTTTTATTTCTTTTTTTTTTCGTTTTTTTTTAAATTATTATTATTATTATTATTTTTTTTATTATTATTTTTGTAAATTTTTTTTTTTTTCGTTTTTTTTTTTTTCCGGATCTAATTCTGATTGACATGATGAAATGCAATATGAAATGAATGCATGAATGAGGAGGACAAATTTTGGGGTGTTACACCATCTTAATCTGATTATAACAAAAAAATCCGTCCATAAACAAAAAGACTTTGAATTTATCGGTATTGTCTACCAACATATCAATGTGTGGCAGAGGGAAATCATCTTTCGGACTAGCTTTGTTCAAATCTCTATAATCGACACACATATGAACTTTTCCATCCTTCTTAGGAACAAGCACAATATTGGTCACCTATTACGGATACTCATCAGTAAAAGGAAACCGGCATCGCTCTGCTTTTGTACTTCTTCTTTGATCTTCACTGCCAGATCAGGATGAGTCCTCCTCAACTTCTGTTTGAACGACGGGCATTCTGGCTTCAACGATAATCTATGCTCCACAATCTCAGAATCCAAACCAGGCATGTCTTGATAGGACCAAGAAAACATATCTGAATACTCTCAAAGAAGATCAATCAACCCCTTCTTAACCTCTGGACACAGTTGAGACCCAATCTTGATTTCCTTCACATCATCTTCGGAACCCAAGTTGACTAACTCAATCTGCTCTTCGAATGGTTGAATGGATTTTTCCTCGTGCTCAAGTAGACGAGATAATTCATCAGGCACTTCTTCATCACTTTCTTCCTCAGCCTCAAACACAGGGAATTCAAAGTTTGGAGAAGTAGTAAGATCATTGTATTCAATGGGTTTAGAAACCAAACTGCATAATGATTTGATATTTTGATTTTAGAGAAGTGAATTATGACCAAATATTATGAAGATGGATCATTTTTATTTATTTATTTATGTTTTTTTGTGATTACCATTTTCAAAAAAGCAAAAAGTAAAAACAAAAGCATCATAGATGTGGATGAATAGAATTGCATTTTATTGATGATTAATTTGAAATATGCCCAACAATGTTCACTTCTCCCTCAGGCATAGGATGAGGATTTTTCTAAAATGATAAAAACAAATTACTTAGAGCGACGGACAATAATAGGAACATCAACATGGATCCAATTGTTGCAAGCCTTTCCATGCGTCACGAAATTTGCGCAGTCTTCATCTTCGTCACCCTCGAATACAACAGTTGAGTGTAGTTTATTACCATTGATGAACCCTCCGCTACGGAAACTCAGTTGCATATCTTCAACTTTAACATTAGACAACCCTCGCTGGAATCCCAATCCGACCCTACTCTTATTCTCGGCAACCTCTACCATACGGCCTCACTAATCAGTACTGCCATCTTCAACAATTTTCTGCGCATCTTTGAAAGAGGACATGTGTACCCCTATTTTCTTCACTTCAGTAATAAATAGAGCTTGGAATGGAGTTCCAAACTCATCCTCATCTTCCACATATGAAAAAGACGACAAGTGACTTACTAAGAGTGCTTTCTCTCCACCCACAATGACAAGTTTGCCATTCTTCACAAATTTTAACTTTTGATGTAGATTGGATGTCACATCTCCAGCCTCATGTATCCATGGCCTTCCCAATAAGCAGCTATAGGCGGGGTGGATGTCTATTACTTGAAAAGTAATTTGGAAATCACTCGGACCTATCTTCACTGGGAGGTCCACTTCTCCTATAACATACTTGCGAGAGCCATCAAAAGATTTGACAATTACACCACTATACCTCATCGGGGCGCCTTGATATGATACCTGTAAGACCCTAATTTCGACCCTAAGATCCCTCATGCAAGTCCATCATAAGCATTAGCATTGGGATCATATATTGGCATCCTCTTTACCCCTCTTTCATTGGGGTTGTTTTGGGAGAGATCTCCAAGCATTTTGTGATTATATCATGCTTTTATATTATCATTCTACTAACTAAAATACCAAAAATATGTCTTTGCATCTATCTAACTCTTTTGTAGGTAGGGCATGATCTCATTGATTCATCAAGATCACATCTAGGGTTTGAGACCCTCATGAACAAAGAGAACAACCAAGAATTGATTCAAGAGTGGTTATAAACATCATATATGAGTCCCAATGATCTCTACTTATTATATTGATCTAGTTTTCTTCAAGAGTTTGAGGGTGATTTGCCTTAGAAACCCTGGTTTGACTGGGTATCCTGAGTAACTTCTCCAACAAGCTATCTCACCAATTGATCAAATTTCTCAAGGGACACTTCAAATTTCATCATCTTATGCATATATAATCTACCATGAGTCAAGAAAGTCAAGAGAATTGGAAGTTAGCAAGTTATTTGATGGTGGTTGGCCAGATGGATTCATTTGATCAAAACTGGGTCTCCCTAGACCTTATCTCCTACATTTTTCACCATATTGTAGTGGTGTATTCGTCACTTTATGATTTATTGATTAAATCAAAAGCAAAGCATACAAAGAATCGAGTCGCCACCGCACTTTTATTTATCCAAAGGAATGGCTAAAAAGCGAACAAAAGCCTAAGAAGTTTTACACATAGAAAACTAATGAAAAGATCAGAGAAACTGGGTAAGGGGTTAATTACGCAATGGGAAGGTGTTAGGCACCCAAGACGTCCTAGGTACTCCTAGGGAGCCCTTTTCACACTTGTTGTACGAAATGTTATTTGTTTATGAAATATTTATTGTGCAAACATGGATTGAAAGGATGAGAAAAGAATATATAATTTTTATTGTTTTTGTGTTTGAACGGATGAACTCGTTGCCTACGTACCTTTCCATGGAAGGCAAGGATCAAAACGCCGTAGTTCGGCTAAAAGATTTCCAAAATATGAGTGGATTCATTTTAAAACAAAAGCCCTAAGGTCTTTCGTTATCCACGGGAGAAAACTCAACCTTATACAAACAACAAGTCCACCATGTGAGAATAGCTTTAACTTGCTAGTGAGGGGTTAACCCTAAGGACAAAAGGTGAGATTAACATCAACCAACTAGGATAAATCAAACCTATGGCTAATGTATGAAAACTTATCAAGAATGGACAAAGCCACAAAACAATTGAATGAGTGAAATTAACCAATTAGGATTATTCACAAAAGACTGGTCAAAGTATGATTAGAATTCAATTCAAAAGAAGTATTATGAAATGGAGTTTGAAAAAATCAAAGGCCTAAGGCCTAGGTTTCTAATTTGAAAAGAAATGAGAATGTTTGCACAATATTTTCAGGTTTGAGGTTAACATGCAAATGGAAGTTTAAAGAAACAAAAGGTGGGAGGGTGAGGAAGTGTAAAACTTCTTAGATGTTCACCTCTTGAAATCATATGTAGATGATTCAAGTGATTCCTTTGGAATAGGCAATGAGCAAATAAGCAACAAAGGTGGATACCGGATGCCAATCAATGGACTTACACCAATCTCAAAAAGAAACATGGATACCGGATACCAATAAATGGATTTACACAAATCTCCTAAAACAAAACAATGATACCAGATGCCAATCAATGGACTTATACTAGTCTCACAAAACAAACATGGATATCGGATACCAATCAATGGATTTACACCAATCTCCTAAAACAAAACAATGATACCAGATGCCAATCAATGGACTTATACTAGTCTCACAAAATAAACATGGATATCGGATACCAATCAATGGATTTACACCAATCTCCTAAAACAAAACAATGATACCAGATGCCAATCAATGGACTTATACTAGTCTCACAAAACAAACATGGATATCGGATACCAATCAATGGATTTACACCAATCTCCTAAAACAAAATAATGATACCAGATGCCAATCAATGGACTTATACTAGTCTCACACCATATCATAGGAACAACTGCCAAGTAATGGACTTATGCTTGTCTCCTCCATGGACAAAGCAAAAATGCTATAAAGCAAAGGTTTATAAAATGATATACACATGATGATGATAAATGCACAAAGGCACACTCAAGCAAATATGCACAGATGAATCAAGTAAGCAAACAACCAAGTCAATTAGCACACACTATATACAATCAATTAGGCTCAAACAAGGTTAGACTTTACAGTAAACTAGAATGGGGTATGTTGTGCTCTTAACCCTAACATTGAGAGTTAGGGTGAAGCAGATGAAATGGAGATGAGGGGTGTGCCTCATAGCTCTTATCCCTGGCCTGGGAGAGCTTTAAACAATAGAATGTGTGGGAGTTCAGAAAGTTGGAACTCTTCTCCACAAATGATTTGACTCTATAAGATCTTGGGTTAATATCCACAATGCATCAACACATTGTGTGAGCAAAGGGATGACACACTGAATAGTAGGAGATGGACTACACATCTCTTTTATCTACCAATTGCCTCATAAGAGGACTTTTCCTGCTTGGCACAAAGAGTAAACAATCACAAGCATTGCCTCTTAAGGAGGACTTCAGACAGGTGCCTGCCCACATAACAGGGCAGGTCTTCCAGACTACATGAAGAAGAGAGGTTATACCTAAGTGTTTAAGCAACCAAGCAAAAGCAAGTTCAAAGTGAACTTAAAGCAACTAATGTACCTGTGGAAACATCAAACAAATCAGTACAAAGTTCAGACAACTAAACAACAGTCAATAAGCAACAAACAATCCTAATGTACACAATGTGTAAACCAAAGTCAAACTCAAATGAGTCAACATCAACCTACAAAACACACAAAGATTAGTAATCAAAGGCAAACATCAAATGCTCAAATGATGGAGCATCATGAACCATATAACTTGGATGTTCAACCTGAAATCAAAGCTCAAACATGAGAGGCAAACCACTAGGTCAAAGCCTAGGGTCAAAGATGGAGAAACAATTCAAAACAGAACCTGAAAATTAACATGAATCAACTTCAAACACATCTTGAAACAATCCAAAAGGTCTCACATCAATATCATTAACCAAATCCATTTCATGATCAATTGAAGTTCAAGACTATTTTAAAGCTCAAATGTGACCAACCAGAATGAAAAATATCAATTAAATCAGAAATCAATCAAATAATTCCAAGAAAATTCATGCTCATTCACGACATCCATATCAAGCATCATACAAAAAATCAGGACAATTGGAATTCAATAAGCATGGCAAATGCATCACATAAGTTGAACAAGCAAAGGTGTGACACAAATTGTCACACCAACTTAACATGATCATAAGACAGAAATGATAAATGGTAAAAATACCAAATCAACACCAAAATGTCAAGCAAAGTGTCTAGTTTCAACATGTAAAATTTCAGATTCATTGGATAAAAGCTCAGCATTTCACAAATGATATGGCAAGGCAAGGTACAAAATGCATACATGTTTACAAACCCTAGCACCAAATAAAATCCAGCCGTGCACAAATTTGGAAATTATGATCATAAAATAATAGACAAACAGAGGAGCAAGTAGCAAAAAATTGGAGGTGAATTGATGCATTTTTCAATTTATTATGATTTTATGAAGTTGGAGAAAATAATAAAAATGAAAGAAAACACATAGCTTGGCATATGGAGGGAAAGGATGAAAATATGAAATGAATTTTGAAAACCAGCGCTCAGCAGGGATCGAACCCTGTACAAATTCAAATTGAGCGCGCCAGCACAAAACCCTAACCAGAGAAGGGTCGACGCATGGCCAGCTATGGTCGACTCAAAGAAACACAGCCAGAGCTTCGGGTCAGCGCAAGACTAGCTACGGTCGACTCAAAGCTGTCGAGCGGTCGATGCAACATTGCTGTATGGTCGACGCATAGCTGAAGATCTTCATCTTCTTCATGAAGAAGAAGATGAACAGTGCGCGAGCTTCAACGTTTTTCCAGAATTTTTTCCAGAACTCAAAAACAAATACATCAAACAAATCCTCATGACATGTAGGTTATAGATCAAGCAATATTTCATGTTAATTCATCATGATTCATGCAAAACGAAGCAAAATCAAATTAACATTCAAGACTTCAATTAAGCATATTTCTCTTAATAATGCATCAAATCACACGAAATTTAGATCAGAACCACCAGGAGAACAAGATCTACCAGAATATATACATGAATTTAAGAATTAAGAGATTCGAAAACTGAACCTCTTGAAGAGCAGTTCTTGATTTTGCACGATCCACAGCTTGTAAGTATCCAAATCCACTCTACAATGCTTGAAATGATGTTTGGTGAAGAAAAGGAAGCTTGCACACGTGTAGATCTAGCTCAAAACAGAAACTCCATTATCATCTTCATGAACTTCCACCACTTGATTCTTGCACGAATTCACCAATTCAACACTTGATCTGCACAGAATCAAAGCTAGGCAACAAGTATATGAAGTAAAATTGCAAGGTTCTTTGAAAAAAAATTGAGTTATGAATGAGAGAAAAATTTGAAGTGAGAGAGAAATTTGGATCTAGAAATGTGAAAAATGATTAACCTCCTTCGATTCTGTTAGGGTTAGAGTATATATATGCTTTACTAATCACCTTGCTAATCCATGTTTATTTTGGTTAATGAAAATAAGGTGTTTTGCAAAAATCAAAATTTGCATGGTGCATGTAGTAATTACACGTGAACAGTACCACACCCTTCATCAAAGTCACTTAAAATGATCTTTTAAACACAATGGCAATGGTAGAAAATCCATACAATGCACCATTTTTGAATTTTGCAATTTCCCTCCAAAAAAGGCATGGATATGCAAGTGATTATGTGATGATATTTTATGTAATGTGATTCATGATTTGGAAATTAGAAGTCAAAAGGAGAATATTGCAAAAAGAACCACTCATTTTGGAGCTTTGAATCAAAAGATATGGCCATTTGAAGTCCCATGCATAATTGGCAATGATTTGATCATATATCCTCAACCACACGTTAGAAATCCATGATCTTGGACATTTTGGAAATGGGAGAGAAAGATCTACAACTTTCATGTTCAACAAAATTTCATTTGAAGCCTTCTTAATGATGTAATATTGAGTTGAAGTTGGTCCAAAATCTTTCCATTTTTGGAAAGTTCAAATTATGGGTCACTTTCTATTTTTGGAAATTCTTGACCTGACTTCAAATTCTCCAATGTGAGTGTTTGAAATGTCAAATGAGACTTGTTTGAACATGAATGAAGTATTTCTAATCACTTCCCACCTCCAAATCCACAGTTGACTTTGCAGTTGACTTTCTAGGTCTTCAGATGACTGGGAAATGTTCTGATGAGATTCAAGCCTCTACCACTTGGGATTTTGCTTCAAAATAACATCATAGTTCATATGAACTCTTGTGAATGATTGTGGGGTCCAAATTCTCAAGAATGGCCACCACCTATTGCTCAATGAATGCCTTTGATTGTCTTGATTGTTGATTACTTCATCTGCAAGATAAAGGTTAGATGACATATTTTTGTACTTTTGGTTAGTGGTAAAATGAAAAGCAATGATATACAAATGCAAGACATGCTTGGTGATCAAAATCACTCTCAAAAAGATAACCCACCCACAGGGAAGGAGGTAAGGTGCACAATGATCCTTGAGGCAATGTGATGTTATGATATGATGCCATGAGGGATCTTAGGGGCAAATTGGGGTCTTACAGATGCCCCTATTTAAGGTCATTCTATCCGGAGAGGTGAAGTTTAGAAATCTTCGTTTCGACGCGGTAGAATGAGCTTAAATAACAGTAATGAGACAAATTTTGGTCCCTAAGAGACCTCATGATGCAAATGTACGCATGCAAAAGAAACAAAACTCTGTGGGGAATATGGGTCCACAAAGAAAAGACGATCCATCGAAGTAATACACTCACCAGGAACAGAGATTCTAACAGGACTCTCATGGGGATAAAGAAAAAGAAAAGAATGCATGAGCAGGACACGACTCTGAATTAGGGAAAACAAGAACTAGACACAGCGTGAGCAGGA
The DNA here is from genome assembly GCF_024323335.1 of Lathyrus oleraceus. Lineage (NCBI taxonomy): Eukaryota > Viridiplantae > Streptophyta > Magnoliopsida > Fabales > Fabaceae > Lathyrus > Lathyrus oleraceus. The sequence goes on from NC_066584.1 coordinate 247,070,179, forward strand.
CACGACTGGATTGGAGACCTTACTGGGGCGTAAAGGGCTCAAACTAGGGAGAAAGAAGAATTCCAAAGGAAAACACATCCCTTGGAAAGACTCAAGCTGACTCAAACTATCCACAAAGGATACTTCGGATGAAAATCCGGACTCGGACTGGGGAAAGATTCACAGAAACCTCCCTGTCGGGGAAAATTGCATATATTGGGGAAAACGCCAATACAACAAAAGGGTAAAATCACAACAGGAAACTCCACTGGAGAAGGTCTAACAAAGAGAGTCTCCTGGAGAAGCAACAAAGAATGAGGTGTCACCGGTATAAGGGTAACAAACTCAGGAAGAATGAATATCTAAGACCGGTATAAGGGTGAGAGATATCAATCAACCAAACATCTGAGAAAGACCTGACAAAGGTACATCAACTCAGGAAAATCTGACTCCACAGGGGACCAAGGTCATAATAGGGAGCAGAAAGGAAGGAACACCAGGGATACCGGCTACTGGGTATATAATAGGTGACCGACCAAAGCGTGAATTGGTATATATGCCAAAACACTCATCATCCCAAAGGAGGGCTTGAAAAAGCAAATCGACTTACAGGATGGGCATTCGAATCCGCAACGGGAAAACGAATCTTACTCAGTTGGGGAAAAACCCAAAGAGCGCATGAGATATAATATCCATGACCGTCAGAACGTGGATAGTATACTCGCATGAGATATATCATCTATTACCGTCAAAACATAGATAATATACTAGCATGGAAGGAAACACCAGGGATACCGGTTACTGGGTATATAATAGGTGACCTACCGAAAACGTGAATTGGTATATATGCCAAAACACTCATCATCCTGAAAAGAGCAAAACGCAAACTTATCAAAGGATGGATATTCAATTCTACGAATCTTACTCCGCTGGGGGAAAATCAACAAAGGATTCCAACCAAAGAGTGAAAGAGATATATTATTCATTACCGTCAGAACGTGAATAATATACTCGAAAGGAAGAGATACCAGAGATACCGGTTACTGGGTATATAATAGGTGGCCAACCAAAAAGAGGGACAATCGTTACCAACAACAACAGGGTAAACGAAAGACAACTCACAAGGGATAAATTACAAGCATCTGGAAATTATCCAAGAAACAAAGAATATTCGATTCCACAAAGGAATACGAATCTTACTCGACCGGGGAAACACAACAGGCTTCGACTGAAGAGTGCATGAGATATATTATCCATTACCGTCAGAACGTGGATAACATACTCGCATGGAAGATTATCCACAACCGGTTACTGGGTTAATAAAGGATAAATCAACCGAAAAGAAAGGCATCGGGATACCAAAACTAGGTATATAAAGATGACCAATCAAAGAGAGCAACAATCATTACCAAGCAAAAGGGTAAATGAAAGATGACCCGCTGGGGATGAATTGCATAAACAGCCATTATCCACAAGGACTTACTGGGGATACAATTGCTAGCAACCGGCAATTATCCAGAAGCAAGGAGGGAATATCAACATCGAATACTGAATGAAGATAACCACAAAGAGTAACCATCATCGGTTAGGATGAACAACAAGGTTAACTCTGCAAAGGGGAGAAGTTAGGGTTTACATCTACCGAATACGGGGTAGAAAACCAAAGACTCTGGCTGGGGATAGGGTGAATGATTGCCGAATATTGAGCAATTATTCAACTTATTCCACAGGGAGACACAAACCCCGTTGGGGATAAAACCACAACAGCACAAAATCCACCACTAACCAGAACGAACCACAAAGGTTACCTCTGCTAGGGGAAAAGAGATAGGACTTACAACTACCGAATACTGGGTAGTAGCCAACAACTCCGATGAGGATAAAAAGTAGGGTTTACATCTACCGAATACTGGGTAGAAAACCAACAACATCCGCGTGGGAATGAAAGAATCACAATTCCGCACGGGAAACCAAAATAGGGTTTATAACAAACCACCAACTGCCGAGGAGCAGAAAACTAGGATTTACGACTACCGACTACTGGGTAGAAAACCAACGAACTCTTGCTGAGGAATAAAAGGTATATAACCACAAATTCCACCAAGAAGAGTGAACATAGGACTTACAACTACTGGTATAAGGGTAGAGGCCCGAAAGATTCCGCTGGGGGATAAAAAGAACTATTGCCGGTTACTGGGCAATTCATTCATTTATTCCACAGGGAAGCACAAGAAACAGTTGACAAATGCCAATTCAGGGTCAAACTGAAAAGACAGACTGAATCAAAACTCGTCCTAATGAGGGTATAACTCAATAGGAAAATCCATCCCAATATATGTGTTGGGAGGAAACGGAAGAAACCGTCATCCACGAGGATGTATCTCAGTGGGGAACTGCAGAAGGAAAGACAGACACTTCCTGCTTATTGGGCTGACTCTATATTGAGAGATTAGACACCCGACATCTTCTTGGGGGGAGATCTATTGTGGAGATCTATATCACCCAAGCAGGAAGCGACAAACAAGAGATATATGGCAAAAAATGCAACATGAATATCTGAAATGTTTATGAGTATGCATGAATATGCGTAATTTATGTTTGATGAATGCTGACAAAACAGACATATCTAACACAAACATGCCCAGGAATCAAACGCCCGATACTACACTTCCAGAGGAAAAACCCAAGAACCAACTGGAAAGCCAATCTGCTGGAGATCTACATGCTGAAAAGCAAAGATCTGCGGGGAAGCAAAAGATCATAGATATCACAGAAATCACAAAATCTCTGAGTGATGGATCAACAATCAACCCAACTGGGGAACAACAGCTCTCAACAGGCATAAACAACCACAAAGACAAATCTGTTGGGGAAAGGAGAAATCTCGAGATTCCTGCAGGGGGTTCTCAGTATCAACTGGGAAACAAGATTTCACTACACAGGCGAGAACTGCCACGAAAGCAACTTCCAAATAACTCCGCTGGGGAACAACCCACAAAGGGAGAACAGATCATCCCTGTAGAATCTAACTGCACAAGCAACTCTACTGGGCATACTGTCAGCCACTCCATCGGGGAATACACCCACTGAGGGAAAAATAGATCACACAAGTAGATTCTGCAATAAGCCACTCTATTGGGGATCAAAAGCATCAGGAAATCAACAAAATCTATGGATGATAGATCATCAACCGGCCCTATTGGGGAAAACAACTCCGGCGGGGATCCTGACTCTGTTGGGGACTCTGCAGGGAAAGCACGAAACTTCTGCAGGAAACTTATCAGATACAATCCACCGTACCACAAATCTACTGGCGGGGACTCTGGGGAAATCACTGCTAAAATCCACCATACCACAAATATACTGACGGCTTCACTAGGGAATCCACTGGGGTATCTACCGGGGATGAGGAGGAGAGCTGGGGATCAACCACCAAATGCTGAACCTTCCAAGAGAAACCCAACAACTGCTGAGGAGGAAAATAAACACTGCTCTGCTGAAGGAATAAGAGGTGAAAACCTCCAAAAGCACTCTGATGGGGAGATATAGCATAAATGCAGTATATCATATCAACAACCCTGCCAGCGACTGTGCTGAGGAAAGTGGTAAAGTACCGGGATGTCAACCCATCCACCACTGAATCTTCCAGGGGAAAGCAACCATGCTGAGGAGAGAACACTGTTGGAGAGGACTGTGAAGTCTATAACCAACACTCTGCTTCGGGGAACAAACCCCAACAAAAGCTCTTCTTGGGGAACAACCCCAACAACAAAATCTGGAGAAAGAGGATACAACCATGCCAGGAATATGAACAAATGTCTTACCTGTTGGAAATCATGCCACCCTTGGGAGAGCATTGAGAAATTCTTAAGTATCCTTTCATCACTGTGAATGTTCACTTTGTTTAAAACAACAATTTGAAAATTTTTATTTGTTTAGAACAATGACATTTTATCAATTAAATCATGCAAAACATTTGTTGAATTAAAACAAATAAGAGTGAAAATAATTGGATAAAAGTTCAAATTGATTTGATGGAATGGTAGCCTGCAAATGGCAAGACTCCATAGATCTGTACAAATTTGAAATCAGTGATATATATTGGAAGAGGGCTACATTGAACATAATGATCCTTTCTCTACCAATTTGAATCTCGATGTATTCGAAGCTTCAGTTGACGACGAATCGAGAGTCTCTGACGAAAAGACAGCTGCGGAGCAAAAAGTCTTATCAGGATGCAGTTACTCGCCAAATCCCTAATTTTTGCCTAGATTGCCCCAGGGTGAGGTATTCAATCTAGCGGGATGCAAATATCTTTTTTTTTTCAAGTCTCTAATTTTTGCCTGGATCACCCTTTCGGGTTTTCCACCGAGACGCTCATTTTTGCCTAAGCCGCCCTTTCGGGTTTTCAACTTAGCGAGCAATTCTGTTTTTCTTTTGCATACTTCCCTTTTTTTTTAGGCAAAGTATTTCTTGACTGCATCTGAATTCACAGGACGAGTGAAATCCTCCCCATCCATTGTTGTAAGCATCAAAGCTCCGCCTGAAAGACTCTCTTAACAACATATGGACCCTCATAGTTTGGAGTCCACTTGCCCCTGGAATCGGGCGCGAAAGACAAGACTTTCTTGAGCACGAGGTCACCTTCTCGGAATACACGAGGCTTGACCTTCTTATCGAATGCTTTCTTCATTCTCTGCTGATATAACTGACCATGGCACATGGCAGTCAATCGTTTCTCTTCAATCAAATTCAGTTGGTCATAACGACTCTGAATCCATTCAGCATCAGTCAACTTGGCTTCCATCAAGACTCTCATTGATGGGATCTCCACCTCTACTGGGAGAACAGCCTCCATGCCGTAAACAAGAGAAACAAGAGATGGGATCTCCACCTCTCTCAATATATTTGGAATTGAAGTGAATGTAGGTTAGATTCGAGCTCAATGCCATTTTTTCTTCAAGATCATGTCCTTGTTTTTCTTTTTGGTGATGGTTCATATTGACCAGTCCGGTGAGGTCCACCGGAGAAGATGACCGAAGCTCTAGCTCCGGCGATGACTTGGCCAACCTCTAAACCACATGATCCTCCTCTCACGTTTTAATCTTGAGCGTTGATGTTGATTACTACATTTGCCACGCAGTTGACTCATGTTTATGTGGAACACGCATTTTGGATCATCAGATCTGCCACCTCAATTAGTGAGGGAGATCTGATGGTCCACGTAATTTAGAATTTCTGAATTTTTATTTTATTTGCATTTTTTTCAATAATTCATATTAAATTCAATATTGATCCAAAAATTATGGGACATTCACCAAAAAATTTCAAATATTTTTCTATTTCATATTCTAAATTAAAATTATTTTTTGGATCATTATTAATATTTTTCATAAATTAATTAATTTTGTATTTGTTTTTAATTGCTTAAAAATATTTTTAAAAGTCCAAAAATTATGAAATTTTTTCTCCAAGGTCCTTTGACCGTATTTGACCTATGATAAATCTCATGGCCATTTCTTTAGTGTTTTGATGAGGTTTTAGGAATTGGACAAAACATATTTGAACTAAATGCACTATTCTATTATTTTTAATTGAATAAATGCCAATTAAATTTTGTTGACCATTTGTATTGACTCGTATGAGCTTGCTTATTGTTGTTGGGCCTTGGTCAAGGTTGATTTGACTTTGTCAAGTTAATATCATTGGATTTAGGGGATTGATGGAATGTACATTCCATCTCCCAAAATGAATGAATGATATTAATTTAATAAAAGTCCTTCTTTGACCAATTTGTGATCTCATTCATCCCCTTCCCACTTCATCTTATTCCTCTTCTTAATTCATTCATTCCATTTGTCCTATGACATCTCAAAGTCCTAATGCTAGTTGATTAAAAAATTGACATGAGTATGGATGAGATTAGGCCACACCTTTTGCATATTCTTTTTTGTGTGTGGTATGTTTCATGAGCATAGTTCATTATACTATGTCTCTAACATGCATTAACACCAAAATTCTATTGCCCGGTCTCAAATAGTTGTGACTTCTACATAAGTCCAATTACGATTGCTTAAGATAGCGCTAAATTTTTGACACAAAAGGCATAAGCATTTTAGTTAGTGAGATTGTAAGTCTCTCCTCTTTCATGGTATTGTGTGGAAACTTGGCCTTCTTTCCTTCCTTTGAAAGATGTTTTGGTTCAAGGATTCATGATTGTGATAAGTGGGTTGAGTGTTCTCCAAAGAATATCTTGAAAAAGCAAAACAAAACTAACCTCTAACCTACTAACTATTGACTTTTAATTTCAAATTTTTATCTTAATGCAATTTACTTTTAGCACTTTATTTCATTTGCCATTGTACCTATCATTCTAATTGTTTATGTTAATGCAATTTTCATTTTGTCCATTTGGACCTTATTGTGTGATATATTTGTTTGTATATACTTTGTTTGTTTTTGTGGTCTTTGACCATTAATGTACATAATAACCACAAAAACCATAAAAAAAACTTTTGAGTGGACTGTTGGCTTGATCTTGGACAAATGGACTTGGAATCTACGCAACCTCCCTAAGCTAAAAGGACTTGGCCAATGCCAATTTATGAAGGACCAAGTGCTTGCAATTTGAAATTTATCTGATACATCTTTGAAGACCTCTCTAGGATTCATCTGTAACATGATCATTACGGAGCTGTTATTTTGAACCTTTGGCTTGTGAAATTCATCTGTTACATGGGCTATTTTTGGAGAAGATCATGGAATGGATAAGCTTGGATGAAGCCATCTTTATTTGATGCCTTTGCTCTTCAAGATAATATAATTGTGCATTTGTGTGTTGCTTGATCCTAAAATTCCAAGGGAATTCTGGGTTTCTATTAACATTTTTATCTATTGGATTGCTACCCATTTGGTCAGATCTTTTCAACTCTAAACTTTTAAATTTTGTACATAGGATAGTCTCTTCATCTTCTCCCCATTTATTTAATTTAAAAATCTCTCCCTCCATTTTAAAAATCTTCTTTGTGTGAACTATTTTTGTTCTAAACTTTGACCACTTTTTGCAAATAGATAGAAACTTTGGCCTTATGCCATTGCATTTTCAAACTTATTTTCTTAAATCAAACTTGTGAATAAACTTAACTATACTTGACTTAAACTTTCAAAAAAGCCAAAAAAGAACTAACTCATTCAAATCATTTTAGGCCTTTGTGCCTTTCAAACTTAAGTTTTGTTAAAAGCAAATGCATCCATTTTGAAATTTGTAGCATGAACTATGAGGTTTTGATCCCTCATTTTTATGTTGGTACGTAGGCATAAGACCGAAGGTCTTGTCAAACACAAAAATAAAATTAATGAATTCTTTTCCCATCCCCTCATTCCATTTGTTTGTAAACATCACTTTGTACAAAAAATACATATGCACACAAAAAGGGCTCCCTAGGAGTACCTAAGATACTTTGGATGCTAACACCTTCCCTCTGTGTAACCAACCCCCTTACCTGTGACCTCTGATTTTTATTAGTTTTTATTTGAAAACTTCTTAATATTTGGGTTTTGTTCTTACTTTTCCCTTTTCCCTTGGAAACAATAAAAGCGCAGTGGCGACTCTTGTTAATTGATCTCTAGCTTGTCAATAGCTTGATGATCGTGAATTTCCCGCTACAGAAACTAAGTGGCGACTCCACTGGGGAGAAGTGTCCAGTGGGTTTAGCCTACTTTTTGTATGAATATATTTGTATATATGTATGTGTGGTATAATCTGCTTGTTGTGCTTGGTGATCTCTGAGTGGTGAGATAAGTTCTAACTCGAACTTGAGTGCAATTAAGATAGGAGGATGGTATATAATCATGTTCGACTTGTGGGAGTAGTCCTTAACAAGCAGGCTTGAGATCCATCCACTCAGTGGAGACTCCTTTGGATTTGGAAATGTCACACAAGTATTTGTTGTTAGGCATTACTATTTTTAATTGGGTCTGAGAAGCTGGGGACCTTAGAACATTTAACCCATCTTGGCCTATTTAGGACGTAGTGCGGAAACTGTTCAAGTGTAGACTTGATAACAGTTGTTACGCGATACTACACTCAGAGGAGTTTCTCTTGAGAATATTATGGGTCAATGAGTCAGTCATCTTAACTTGTAATATCCGATAGATGGAATTAAGACTCTGGGAACTTTTTAGAACATGATCTACAAGTTTTATCCTTAGTTCACTCCTTTGGGATGGTTCTTACCCAGACTCCATACTCGTGACTTGCAACAAACCCTTGATTCTTGGTTGATCCAATTAAGTATTGTCAATATCCATGGAACTTGGGTGTTGATAAGGTGAAAACCATAATCCACCAAAATGGATTATTGATCTTGACAAAGACTTGATTCATCCCTTGACCTTTGTTTGCCTTGTGTGTGATCCCTTATTTGTGATTGTTGCATTCATGCAGTCATGTGCATCATAACATTCATCACACGAAAATTTCAAGGAACTAAGGTATCATTTACAAATATTTTCAGACCATGGATTGTGGACGAAGGAACACTAAGAAGTACAGTTTCAGATGTCCCGACTTGAAAGAGTTAAGGAAGCTAGCATCTTTTGTATTAGATCCCTTGGACTTCAAACAACGTCATGGGAAGCTTTTGTCCATCTTGTCTGCTGATGTAGTTGAAGGACTTTTGAGTGTATTGGTGCAGTTCTATGATCCTTCTACCATTGTTTCACTTTCCCAGATTTTCAGCTTGTGCCTACCTTAGAGGAGTATTCTCATCTTTTGGGAATACCTATTTCTAGTAGAGTGCCTTTTAGTGGATTGGAAGAGATTCCCCAATCTAGTATTATTGCTGAAGCTCTTCACTTGAAGAAGTCTGAGATAGAGGCTCATTGGGTGAAGAAAGGAGGTTTATTGGGATTGTCATATGATTTCCTCATCAAGGAAGCTACTACTTTTGCTCAAGCTGGTAGTGTTGATGTTTTTTAAGCTATCTTTGTGTTGCTCATCTATGGATTAGCTTTGTTCCCTAACATTGACGGTTTTGTTGATGTTAACGCCATTAGACTTTTCTTGATTGGGAATCTTGTGCCTACTTTGTTGGGTGATATGTATTTCTCTTTGCATCTAAGTAATTCTAAAGGTGGTGGGACGATTGTCTGTTGCATTACTCTTCTGTACAAGTGATTTATTTCGCACTTGCCTCAGATGCCTGCTTTTATGGAGAACAAACAATGTCTAAGGTGGCCTCAAAGACTTATGTCTCTCACTAATGATGATATAGTTTGGTATGATCTGTCCTTAAGCAGTTTGGAGATTATTGATAGTTGTGGTGAATTCTCTAATGTGCCTCTCATTGGTACACAAGGAGCAATTAACTACAACCCTGTTTTGGCTCGTCGTCAACTTGGGTTCCCCTTGAGAGACAAACCTAATAACATGTTTTTAGAAGGTCTTTTCTATCAAGAGGGTAAAGATCCCCAACATTTGAAGCAGAAGATTGTGCATGCTTGGCATAATGTGCATAGGAAAGGAAGATCCGAGCTTGGTCCGTGCAATTGTGTAGCTTTGGAAGCTTACACTCTTTGGGTGAAGAAGAGAGCTATGGAGTTGAAGATGCCTTATCCTTGTGAAATACCTATGTCTATGGTTGTGGTTGAGCCATTAACTCTCCCTAACCAAGATGTAGAAGAGTTGGAAGACGCGCTCGTCAAGATGAAGCAAGAGAAGGATATGTGGGAAGAGCGTTTCCATGCTTTGAGAAAGAAGCATGAAGAGATGCAATTGGAGTCTAAGGACAAAGATGCACTTATTGAGCTACTTGAAGACCGAGTGACGAAGAGACAGAGAGAGCCAGAGGTTTCATCTTCTAGCATGCCTCAGCCTTCTGTTGCTTGGAAGAAGATTGTTGACCAGCTTGTCCTCGAGAAGACTCAGATGAAGGCTTCTTTTGAGACCGAGATTCGTCGCATTCGAAGGAAGTACGCGCCTTCAGCCAGATCTTCTGACATTGTTGTTAGGGATCCTGAGGATGACTAGTCTCCTTTTCTCTTGTATCTTTTTATTTTTGGTTTCTGAAATTCTACTCAGTGTAATCCTTCCAATTTATATAAATAAAAAGAGATTTTTTGGTCATATCAAATATTGTAATTTCCATTTAAATATATATTTTCCAAATGATATAGTAAGTTCCTTGAAAATAAAAATAATCAAGCATTGCATTTCATGCATAAATAGGTTTTTTGCCAGGTCTCTGATTGGTGTTTCTTTTGTGCTTTAGCCAAGCTGACTCACCTGTACAATACCAGAGCCAATCATCTGAAAATCATGGAGCACTTATAGCAAGAAAATAGAGAGTTGAAGGACGAGATCGCCCGGCTGACTACCATCATGGAGTCAGTTTTTGCTGCTCAAAGTCAAGCTTCTCCAACGCCTGTAACTCCTCCCGTGAGGACTGTTACTTCAGAAGTGGTTACCTCTACCGTGCCTGCTGCCAACGTCCACTTCGCGCCAAACCTGCCTGCCGGATTCCCGTGGGGAATGTCGCCCAACTTTGTGCCAGAGGGCTTTGCGCCTAGATTTGCTTCCATGCCGGCATCTAGCCCGATCATGTCCGTGCCACCTCTAGTTGTGCACACTTTGCCTCGCGTAGAGGATACCATCTATCATTCCAAGCCGTTTGAGGGTCCGGATGTTTATGAAAAGATGGATGAAATGAAAGATCAATTTCTTGAGCTGCGCAAGGAATTGAAGACGCTGAGAGGTAAAGATCTGTTTGGGAAGAGTGCTGTTGAATTGTGATTGGTACCCAATGTGAAAATCCTAGTGAAATTCAAAGTGCCTAACTTTGAAAAATACAAGGGAAACTTGTGTCCGCTCAGTCATCTTGTGATGTACGCCCGTAAGATGTCAACTCAAACAGATAATGACCAATTACTGATTCATTACTTCCAGGATAGCCTGACTGGTGCTGCACTCTGTTGGTATATGGGGTTGGATAGTGCAAGCATCCGCACTTTCAATGACCTAGGAGAGGCTTTTGTGAAGCAGTACAAGTACAATGTGGATATGGCGTTGGATAGAGACAAATTGAGGTCTATGTCTCAGAAAGACAAGGAGACATTCAAAGAGTATGCGCAGAGATGGAGGGAGTTGATTGCCTAGATCACTCCTCCTTTGGAGGAGAAGGAGATGACAAAGATATTCTTGAAAACCCTGAGTTCATTTTATTATAAACACATGATCGCTTGTGCCCCCAGTGATTTTATCGAAATGATAAATATGGGGATGAGACTTGAAGAGGGGGTCCGTGAGGGACGTTTGTCAAGAGATGAGGCGTCAACGAGTAAGAAGTATGATAGTAGTTTCAGCAAGAGGAAGGACAGTGAAACCAATGCAATTTCCAGTGGGAGGCAGAGGAGGCCTCAAGCAAGAACAAATCTACCACCCCGTCAACATCATCATCATCAAGTGTCTTCCGTTATTCCGATATTTTCTAATCAGCAAACAACACAAATTCAACAACAACATCAACGTCAACAACAATAACCGCAATAAAGAACGAACACCTACAACAACAACAACAATATCAACAACCAGTATCAGCAGAATTTTGAGAGGAAGAAGGTCTCTTTCGACCCGATTCCTATATCGTATGCAGAGCTGTATCCATCCTTGGTCCTCAAAAACTTAATTCAACCAAGGAACCCACCGCAGATCCCAGAACCACTTCCCTGGTGGTATAAACCTGAGCTTCGTTGTGCTTTTCACCAAGGTGCACCTGGGCATGATATTGAAAATTGTTATCCATTGAAATATGAGGTTCAAAAGCTCATGAAGAATGGTATGGTGTCCTTTGAGGACCGCGCGCCGAATGTGAAAACAAACCCTTTTCCCGCTCATGGGAACTCTTCAGTAAATATGGTGGACGATTGTCCTGGTGAGTATAAAGTTTTTAATGTGCGTTTTATCCGTGGAGCCTTGGTGCAGATACACAAGGACATCTGTATGGTGAGTGACTGTGAACATGACGATGATAGTTGTGTTGTGTGTAGCGTGAACCCAAGAGGGTGTTTTGTGTTGAAAAGGGACATCCAGCGTCTAATGGATGAAGGCATGATCCAAATTTGTGAATCCCGTCATGTAGATGACGATGTTAATGTCATAGTGCCTGTTTTCAAGCAATAAGAATGGTTGGTAATTTAGTATGATAGCAACAGCAGCAAGAGTGGTAGTCAAAGATCAGTATCGCCGTTGGTAATACGGTTAGCGGCCCCAGTCCCGTATGCATCTGATAAGGCTATACCGTACCAGTATAATGCTATAATGTTGAAGAATGGTCAAGAGGTCCCGTTAGTTCAGTGGTGAGCATTGCTGATGCTACGAAGGTGACCTGCAGTAGTCGAGTGTTTGGGTCGGTGGTCCCAGAGGAAACAATTGTTGGTAAGAAGGTGGAGATACCTAATGTAGAACCAGTTGGTTGTTCAAAAGATAAGTTTGGTGAATCCAGCAACTTGAAAGCCAATGGTGATGATGAGGTACTCCGACTGATCAAAAGGAGTGAATTTAATATGGTTGAGCAGTTGCTCCAAACCCCCTCGAAGATTTCGGTGTTGTCTCTGCTTTTGAATTCTGAAGCGCACAGAGAAGCACTGCAGAGAGTTCTTGAACAAGCGTATATGGAGCAAGATGTTATTATGGATCAATTTGATCACATTGTGGCTAACATCACTTCATGCAATAATTTGAGCTTCTGTGACGAAGAACTCCTTGAGGAGGGAAGAAATCATAACCTGGCTTTGCATATATTCAATGAACTGTAAGGAAGATGCTTTGTCAAATGTGCTAGTTGACACCGGTTCGTCACTCAATATGCTTTCGAAGTCAACATTATCAAAGTTATCTTACCAAGGAGCTCCCATGAGGTATAGTGGGGTAATTGTCAAAGCCTTCGATGGCTCGCGCAAAACGGTTATTGGTGAAGTGGGCCTTCCAGTCAAGATAGGTCTGAGTGATTTTCAAATTACTTTTCAAGTAATGGATATCCACTCGGCCTACAGTTGTTTATTGGGAAGGCCATGGATTCACGAGGCAGGGGCTGTTACCTCCACTTTGCACCAGAAGCTCAAATTTGTCAAGAATGGCAAGCTAGTGACTGTGGGAGGAGAGAAGGTGTCGTGGGTTAGCCATATGTCATCTTTCTCATATGTAGAAGCTGAGGATGAGGTTGGAACTCCGTTCCAAGCCTTATTTATTGCTGCTGAGAAGCGAGTTGGGGCACCTATATCCTCGCTGAAAGATGCTCAGAAGATTGTTGAAGAAGGTCCTGTTGATCAGTGGGGGAACATGGTAGAGGTCTCCGACAAGAAAGGAAGAACTGGTTTAAGGTTCCAGAAGGGCTTGTCGGCTGTTAGATCTGAAGATATGCAACTTAGCTTCCGTAGCGGAGGGTTCATTCATGGTAATGAACAACACTTAGCTGTTGTGCTAGAGGATAGCGGAGAGGAAGACTGCACCAACTTTGTGACGCATGGAAAGACATGCAACTATTGGACTGCCGTTGATATTCCTGTTATTTTGCATCAATCTAAGTAATTGCTTTTATATTTTTAAAATCCTTCTCCTATGCCTAAGGGAGAAGTGAACGTTGTTTGGGAATTTTAAATTGATCATCAATAAAATTAATTCTATTCATCCACGTCTTTGATGTTTATTTTTACTTTTTGCTTTATTCTGAAAATGGTAATCACCAAAAAAACATAAATAAATAATATAATTGTCCATCTGCATAATATTTGGTCACAAATTCACTTCTCTAAAATCAAAATATCAAATCATTATGCAGGTTGGTTCCTAACCCCATTGAATACAATGATCCTTCTCCTTCTCCAAATTTTGAATTCCCTGTGTTTGAGGCCGAGGAGGAAAGTGATGTAGAAGTGAGTGAGGAATTGTCTCATCTTCTTGAGCAAGATGAGAAGATTATTCAGCCATTTGAAGAGCAAATTGAGCTAGTCAACTTGGGTTTTGAAGATGCTGTGAAGGAAGTCAAGATTGGGTCTTGACTGTGTCCAGATTCTAAGAAGGGGTTGATTGATCTTCTTCGAGAGTATTCAGATGTGTTTGATTGGTCCTATCAAGACATGCCTAGGTTGGATTCTGAGATTGTGGAGCATAGATTTCCGTTGAAGCCAGAATGCCCGCCATTCAAGTAGAAGTTGAGAAGAACGCATCCTGATATGGCTGTGAAGATCAAAGAGGAATTTCAGAAGCAAATTGATGTCGGTTTCCTTATAACTGCTGAGTACCCGCAATGGGTGGCCAATATTGTGCATGTGCCGGAGAAAGATTAAAAAGTCTGCATGTGTGTCGATTATAGAGATTTGAATAAAGCTAGTCCAAAAGATGATTTCCCTCTGCCACACATTGATATGTTGGTAGACAACACTTCTAAATTCAAAGTCTTTTAATTTATGGATGGATTTTCCGGATATAATCAGATCAAGATGGCACCCGAAGATATGGAGAAAACTACATTCATTACACCCTAGGGAACATTCTGTTATAGAGTGATGCCTTTCGGTCTAAAGAACGCTGGTGCAACTTACCAAAGAGAAATGACTACTCTTTTTCATGATATGATGCATAAAGAGATTGAAGTTTATGTCGATGACATGATTGCTAAATCAATTGATGAAGAGGAACATGTTGAGCATTTGTTGAAGCTATTCTAGCGTTTGAGAAAGTATAAACTCCGCTTTAATCCCAATAAGTGTACTTTTGGTGTTCGTTCTAGTAAGTTGTTGAGCTTTATTGTCAACGAGAAGGGTATTGAAGTTGATCCTGCCAAGGTTAAAGCAATACAAGAGATGCATGCGCCCCAAACTGAGAAGCAAGTCAGAGGTTTTCTCGGCCGCTTGAATTATATTTCTAGATTCATTTCCCATATGACTTCCACATGTGCGCCTATATTCAAGCTCCTTCGGAAAGATCAGTCTTGTGATTGGACCAAAGATTGCCAGAAAGCATTCGATAGTATCAAGGAATATTTGCTTGAACTTCCAATTTTTTCTCGACCCTTTGAAGGAAGACCGTTGATCATGTATTAGACTGTGCTAGAAGATATTATGGGTTGTGTTCTTGTCAGCAAGATGAGACTGGAAAGAAAGAATTTGCAATTTACTACCTCAATAAGAAGTTCACCGACTGTGAGACTCGGTATTCAATGCTTGAGAAGACTTATTGCGCATTGGCTTGGGCAGCTAAGCGTTTGCGCCAGTATATGTTGAATCATACCACTTGGTTGATATCCAAAATGGATCCAATCAAGTATATATTTGAGAAGCCTGTTTTAGCTGGGAGAATATCCCGTTGGCAGATGTTGTTATCAAAGTATGATATAGATGTAGCAGGGTATTCGTTACCTTTAGATTTATTGACTAAATCAAAAGTAAATCATACAATTCGAGTCGTCACCGCACTTCTATTTATCCAAAGGAAAGGTTAGAAAACGAACAAAAACTGAGAAGTTTTATCAAATAAAAAACTAATAAAAATGTCAGAGATCTGGGTAAGGGGGTTGGTTATGCAATGGGAAAGTTTTAAGCACCCAAAACATCCTTAGTACTCTAAGGGAGCCCTTTTCACAATTGTTGTAAGGTAGGTTGGTATTTGTGAAAAATATTTGTGCAAACATGATTGGGGAGATGACAAGAGAATATACAAGTTATTTAAAATTTTGTGTTTGAATGGATAAACCCATTGCCTACGTACCATCTTAAAAAAGATTAGGATCAAAACCTCGTAGTTCGGGGTAAAAATATCAAAAGAAGTTGGTGAATTGATTGGTCAAAAGCCTTAAGGTTTTTTGTTATCAAAGGGAGAAAACTCAACCTAAAACCACAAATCCACCATGTGAGGAGAGCTTCGACATGCTAGTGAGGGGTTAACCCTATAATAAGCATGGAAGTCTTATAGTCCATCACTAAGGATATAGGTGAGTATTATATCAACCTCTAGGATAACTCAAACCTAATAGCTAATGTTTATGAAAAGCTTTGGCAAAAGTGGCCATTGAAACCACAAAACAATTGTTATAGAATTTTATACATGTTTGTCCCTTAATGTATCGCTTGTTTTTGTCTCTTCTTTTTTATCCCTTGTGTTTTTTGTCTCTTCTTTTTTATCCCTTGTGTTTTTTATCCCTTGTGTTTTTTATCCCTCGTTTTTATCCCTCGTTTTTATTAGTTTTTTATCCCTCGTTTTTATCCCTCGTTTTTATCTCTCGTTTAATTATACTCTTATCTTAATTAAAAATCTTGAATGTACTATTAATTATATAAGTTTTTGTGTATTTTTGTTTTGATTCTTGACTTTAAAAGAAAGATTATTTTTGTATGTTTTTTTTTTAATTTAAAGGAAAAATAAATATTTTAGAATTAGAATGAATGGAAAACATTTTTATATTTTTTGGATTCAATGGAATAGAGAAGTATTTTTATATATTTTTAGTATTTTTAGTAAAACTAAATTAATTAATTGATTAAATAAAACCTAATTATGTGTTATTTATATTTTAAATAACACATAATTTTCTTTGATAAAATAATTTTCTTTATGAAATTTTCTGATATGATTAGAATAATGTTAATTGCCAAGTTAACCACTAAATAGAAAAAACATATTCAATATTCATTCCAAAACAAACAAGACAATACTTTAAATAATTATGCGATAAGAGACAACCAACCTACATGGAGGAGATTGTCCCCGGTGATAAGATTCTTCATTTACTTTTCCTTGCTCTGCGTGTTTTTGGCCTTCTCGTTATTTCCCTTATTTTGCTCTTGCCTTTTCAAAAAGATTGGTGATGATGGTGGAGGCTTTAGGGTTTTGGTGTTCTTGTTCTTCAGTGTGAAGAGCAAGAACTTTTAGGTACTGAGTTTATAAATTGTGGATGCCTGAAAAGTTTAAACATAAGTACTATTTATAAATAAAATTAGGTTAAATTAAGAAGGAAACAAATTAATTTTATTCAAACAATTAGTTAAAACAATCCAAAAGTCCAGAAAAAGCATATTTCATTTGATTTGAATTTCAATTATTTTTATTAATTAAATTGATATTTCTTAAAGTTCTATATTTATATTTAAAACATGCTAAAAATGAAGTCAATCAAATTAATGACACATTTTTCCGATTTTTGTTTTACTAATAATACATAAAAGTACAAAATAATAATTTTTAAAAATTATCTAAAAAGAAAAATCGAAAGTTAAGAAATAAACTCATTTTTTAGCTTTAGAAACTAGTAATGTTGATTATTTCCAAAATAAAAAATGACAAATAAAAATATTATGGAATAATTTAAAAGGAACAAAATCTTTTAATATTTTTTTGTATATTTTTTATATTAAAAAACAATTTAAATTACTATCCTAAAATGAAATGTTAAATGAAATTGAATTACTATCCTAAAATAAAATATAAACAAAATATTTCCAATTTTTTTTAATGATATATTGAGATTTTAGGTATAAAATCATAATTTTAATGAAAAAAATAATATTTTTAATTAAATGATCAAAAATGATTTTTTTGACTTCATGTTTGATGATAATAATCTGGATAATTGATGATAGTAAATCAATAATAATTAAAAGGATCAATACTAATAATAAAGATATTAATGATATCCTCAAAAAAAACATTTTATGATAATCGATAATAATAATAATAATAATAATAATAGCAATGTATTTATAATAACAAAAAAGATTTTGATTTTTTTAAGATTTTTTTTTATAGTTTTTGGATTAAAAATATGTTAAAATAAATCATATGATAATAATTGAATTAAATAAAATTTGAAGAATAAAACAATACAAATTTTGATTTTTAGATAAAAAAATTGAAAAAATTGAAAAAATAATTAAAAAATACAAATTTTATTTATTTTTTATTAACAATAATTAAAAAAATCAAAAATTAAAATAAAATATAATAAAATACAAAAATAGATTTTTAGATTAAAAATAACGTAATTAATATAAAAGATAAATTTTGTAATTAAAAAACAGTTCCGCAAAGTGGTGAGTGAGATTTAAAGCTGATGATCTTATTTGATTCTTGCTATTTTAATTTTGAAAAATAACTTAGATATTGATTTTGATGGTGTTGATTATGAGTGAATAAATAGTGTAATCTCTTTTGGAAAGAATTGGTCTAAGAACCGTGTGATGACTCATAGTTTTGTTTGGATGGGATATTATAACATGTAGTAATAATGGTAATAACATAAGAAGGAGTTCTATAATAATTAATAATGATTCGTAACTAATTACTAAATAATTAACAAAATTCATTTTATCTCATCAATGAATTTAATTGATATATACACTGACAGTGTAAAATGATTTTACACCGTCAGTTAATCCTATCCGTTGGATACTGAAATAAATTTGACTTTTATTTTAAAAACCTATAAAGTAATACAAATGGGTGATGGTGATGAATCGACAGTGTAAATCTTTTTACACTGACAGTGCATAGTAATTAATCTCTTTATCAATTCATTTTTGGATACTAAAAAGGTTTCATGATTGCTATTCACATTAACAATAATACTACTATAACGATAATAATAAACTAATGAAACTTAATATGTTATTACTAGTAAGCCATTAACTAATACTAATAATTCTAAATAATAAATATATTAATTTCAATTAATAATAACAACAACTATTCACATTAATAATAGGAATTAGAATATTTTGATTGATTTCTTTTATTTATTTATT
Organism: Lathyrus oleraceus; assembly: GCF_024323335.1. Classification (NCBI taxonomy): domain Eukaryota; kingdom Viridiplantae; phylum Streptophyta; class Magnoliopsida; order Fabales; family Fabaceae; genus Lathyrus; species Lathyrus oleraceus. The sequence continues at coordinate 247,088,950 of NC_066584.1, forward strand.
ACTATTTTTTTTTAATTTTCTTTTAATCATTTTTTCTAATTAAAAAACAGTTCCGCAAAGTGGTGAGTGAGATTTAAAGCTGATGATCTTATTTGATTCTTGCTATTTTAATTTTGAAAAATAACTTAGATATTGATTTTGATGGTGTTGATTATGAGTGAATAAATAGTGTAATCTGTTTTGGAAAGAATTGGTCTAAGAACTGTGTGATGACTCATAGTTTTGTTTGGATGGGATATTATAACATGTAGTAATAATGGTAATAACATAAGAAGGAATTCTATAATAATTAATAATGATTCGTAACTAATTACTAAATAATTAACAAAATTCATTTTATCTCATCAATGAATTTAATTGATATACACTGACAGTGTAAAATGATTTTACACCGTCAGTTAATCCTATCCGTTGGATACTGAAATAAATTTGACTTTTATTTTAAAAACCTATAAAGTAATACAAATGAGTGATGGTGATGAATCGACAATGTAAATCTTTTTACACTGACAGTGCATAGTAATTAATCTCTTTATCAATTATTTTTGGATACTAAAAAGGTTTCATGATTGCTATTCACATTAACAATAATACTACTATAACGATAATAATAAACTAATGAAACTTAATATGTTATTACTAGTAAGCCATTAACTAATACTAATAATTCTAAATAATAAATATATTAATTTCAATTAATAATAACAACAACTATTCACATTAATAATAGTAATAATAGGAATTAGAATATTTTGATTGATTTCTTTTATTTATTTATTACTATTTTTTTTTAATTTTCTTTTAATCATTTTTTCTATTTTGGATAAAAATAAACAAATAAAAATTTAATTATTATTTAAAATATCTGTTAATAAATGATGCCAAAAATATGAAAAAAAAATTGGAATCGAACCCGTGTCCTTGTGCTTATAAGCCCTACACATGCTCTCTTACCAATTGTGCCATTTCATTTATTCAAAATAAAGTGGCACTAGAAAGCATATGAAGTGTGGGCAAAATTTAGGGTACGACACTATGTATGATTTAGATTTTGCTTATATGCATGATATATGAATGATCACGATATGCAAATGCTGACAATATACAGACTAGAAATTAGGGAGAGCTTTATGGAGGTACTGAATCCTCAACAACAATAACTCAACCGAAGGAGTGAGTAAATGCACCAAAGGAGGATCTATCAAGCTAAACAGTTACAACTGGCCCAGGGAGAATGCTAAATCCGTGCTCTCTGGAGATATATGTTGATCATTCCAGAGAAGTCTTGCAACTTGAGACTTGTGGGGAAAGACGAAAGGTTTCCTTTTAATATTTCCACATGTCAAAGCAAAATTGTATTTCTCAATATGTTGAAAAATTCTTTTTGAGTTCAAAATTTCATTATTAACAAATAAATGGCATTTTGCATAACAAAGAAAATCAGAGAAAAATAGCAAATGATAGAATTTGATAGGCAAACTTGTATTTATTCAAGAATGGTAGCACACAAATGGTGTAGCTCCATGGAATGTTACAAATTTGAAAATGGCAATAGGGAAAGGTTTACATCGAATCGCAATGACTAACTATCCCTAATAACAATGACTCCACAAAACCCCGCTTCTGAAGGGAGCAGTTGAGTTGATCTTCCACTTTTAGCTTTTCTGTGTTGATTAGTGACAACTGATGCAGTCTATGCCTCTTGTCCCTAATTTTTTTCCTGGATCGCCCTTTCGGGTTTTCAATCCACCGGGACGCTCTTTTTTTCCTAAGTCGCCCTTTCAGGTTTTCAACTTAGCGAGCTACCATTTTTTCATCCCTAACTTTTGCCTGGACCGCCCTTTCGGGTTTTCAGTCCACCGGGTTTTGTTAGGCATAGTATCTTTTGACTGCATCAGAGTTCACGGGGCGAATGAGCTATTCTCTATCCATAGTTGTGAGGAAAAAAGCGCCTCCAGAGTATGCTCTTTTTACAACGTATGGGCCTTCATAGTTGAGAGTCCACTTCCCACGCGAATCCTTGTGTACTGGCAAGATCTTATTGAGCACGAGATCTCCTTCCTTGAACTCTCGAGGATGGACCTTTTTGTCAAACGCTTTCTTGATTCATTGCTGGTACAATTGTCCATGGCACAGAGCGGTCATACGCTTCTCATCAATGATGTTAAGTTGATCATAGTTGTTCTGGATCCATTCAGCTTCATCTAGCTTTGCCTCCATCAATATTCTCATTGAAGGTATCTCTACTTCGACTGGGAGAACTGCTTCCATCCCATACACTAAGGAGAATGGGGTTTCCCCTGTTGAAGTGCGGACTGAGGTCTGGTATCCTTGCAAAGCAAAGGCCAACATCTCGTGCCAATCCTTATAAGTTTTCACCATCTTTTGCAGGATCTTCTTGATATTTTTATTGGCGGCTTCAACAGCACCGTTCATCTTTGGACGATATGGAGAAGAATTATGGTGGTCAATCTTGAAACTCTCACATAATTCTGTCATTGTCTTGTTGTTCAAGTTTGAACCTTTGTCTTTAATGATCTTGCTTGGGATTCCATAGCGACAAATAATCTCCTTCTTGATAAAGCGAGCAACCACATGTCTTGTCACATTGGTGTAGGAAGCAACCTCTATCCATTTAGTAAAGTAATCAATGGCAACCAGGATGAAGCGGTGACCATTGGAAGCCTTAGGCTCTATAGCACCAATCATGTCGATGCCCCACATTGAGAAAGGCCAAGGCGATGTTAAAACATTCAAAAGTGTTGGCAGTACATGCACTTTGTCCGCATAAATTTGACACTTATATCATTTTCTGGCATAGCTGAAACAATCGGCCTCCATGGTCAACCAATAATAGCCAACTCTCAAAATCTTCTTGGCCATGGCATGTCCATTAGCATGAGTTCCAAAGGATCCCTCATGAATCTCCTTGATCAACAGGTCTGCTTCGTGTCTATCCACGCATCTGAGCAGAACCAGGTCATGGTTTCTCTTGTAAAGCACATCATTGCTCAAAAAGAATTTGGATGATAACCTCCTCAGCGTTTTCTTATCCAACAATGTAGCATCTTCTGGATACTCTTGACTTAGAAGATATCTCTTGATGTCATGAAACCAAGGTTTACCATCAGTTTCTTCTTCAATCAGTTGACAGTAAGCAGGCTCATCTCTTCGCTCGATCCGAATAAGTGAAGATTCATTACGGAATTTGACTTGGTACATTGATGCTAATGTTGCCAAAGCGTCATCCACTTGATTCTATACTCTTGGGATGTGATGGAAAGTTATATCATCAAAGTATTCTATCATCTTTACAACATGAGCACGATACGGGATTAACTTCGTATCACGAGTTTCCCATTCTCCTTTGACCTGATAGATCACTAAGGCTGAGTCTCCATACACCTCAAGGATCTTGATTCGAAGATTAATTGCGGCTTCAAGACCCAGGATACAAGCTTCATACTCTGCGACATTATTCGTACAATCAAAGCACAACCTTGTTGTGAAAGGGGTAAAACCACCATTTGGATTCATCAAAACAACTCCCACACCATGACCACTGTAATTGGAAGAACCATCAAACGCGAGCTTCCATCGAGATCCTGGTTCTGGTCCTTCATCTGGGCCTGGGATTTCGCAATGCTTTATCACCATTATATCCTCATCGGGGAAATCAAACTTCAACGGATGATAGTCTTCAGCTGGTTGATGAGCAAGATACTCTGCTAAAACACTTCCCTTGATTGCTTTCTAGGTTACGTACTGGATGTCGTACTCTGAGAAGAGCATCTGCCAACGGGCAAGTCTTCCAGTCAAGGCAGGTTTCTCAAAGATATACTTTATTGGATCCATTTTTGAGATCAACAAAGTATTATGGAAAATCATGTACTGCCTCAAACGACGAGCGGCCCATGCTAGCGCGCAACAAGTTTTCTCCAAAAGCGAATATCGACTTTCACAATCAGTAAACTTTTTACTCAGATAGTAAATATCATGTTCTTTCCGACCAGTTTCGTCATGTTGCCCCAGCACGCATCCCATTGACCCTTCAAGCACAATCATATACATGATTAATGGCTTTCCTGGGACAGGTGGAATTAAAATAGGAGGCTCTTGCAAGTATTGACGAATCTTCTCAAAAGCACTTTGACAATCAGAATTCCATTCAATGGCTTGATCCTTTCGAAGCAATTTGAAGATAGGCTCACATGTGGCTGTCATATGTGAGATAAACCTTGAGATGTAATTCAAACGTCCAAGGAAACCTCTAACTTCTCGCTCGGTGCGTGGAGCAGGCATTTCTTGTATAGCTCGGACCTTATCGGGGCCCACCTCAATTCCTTGTTGACTAACGATGAAACCAAGCAACTTCCCTGAACGGACACCAAATGTGCATTTTGCAGGGTTTAATCGTAATCTAAACTTTCTGAGGCGTTCAAATAGCTTCTTCAGATGGCTCATATGATCTTCTTCATTATGAGATTTAGTGATCATGTCGTCAACATAGACCTCTATCTCCTTGTGCATCATATCATGGAAAAGAGTGACCATATCTCTTTGGTAAGTTGCACTGACATTTTTGAGACCGAAAGGCATTACCTTGTAGCAAAAAGTGCCCCAATGGGTAATAAAAGGGGTTTTCTCCATGTCATCTGGAGCCATCTTGATTTGATTGTATCCCGAAAAACCATCCATAATGGAGAATACAGTAAAACTTGCAGTATTGTCTACCAGAGTATCAATGTGTGGTAGAGGGAAATCGTCCTTTGGACTAGCTTTGTTCAAATCCCTATAGTCAACACACATCCTCACCTTTCCATCCTTTTTAGGCACAGGTACAATATTAGCTACCCATTGTGGGTACTTCGCCACTGTGAGGAAACCAGCATCAAATTGCCGCTTGACTTCTTCATGAATCTTCAGAGCCATATCTGGTCTTGTTCTTCAGAGTTTTTATTTTACTGGCGGGCATTCTGGCTGAAGCGGAAGCTTGTGCTCAACGATGTCGGTGTCTAGACCTGACATATCCTGGTATGACCATGCAAATACATCCACATATTCTTGTAGCAGCTTAACCAATCTCTCTTTGACGCTTGCTTCAAGCGTGGTTCCGATTTTGACTTCTTTCTTCTCTTCCTCTGTGCCAAGGTTGATTGTTTCCCCCGGTTCTTCATGTGGCTGAAGGGCTTTGGACTCGTGCTCGAGCAGCCTTGCCAATTCGTCGGGGATGTAACAATCTTCTTCACCCTCTTCTTCCGCTTGGTATATAGGGGAGTCAAAGTTATGAGAGGTAGTAAAGTCGTTGGATTCAACGGGGTTATCATTTATTCTGCATGTTTGAATGATTGATTTATTTTAGAAAAGTAAAAATAAAATATGCATAAACGAAAAGTTTTTTGTTTTTGAAAAGATTGTCATTTTCTTAAGAGAAAGCCAAGTAAATGAATAATAAGAATTTAACAAAATGCCTTTCATTCATTGATAATGATTATTTGAAAATGAAAAGGGGCCCTACAACATGATCCATTAGCCTTGGGCAGAGCTAAGGATTTGAAAGGAAAAATACAACAATTATTACTTTGACAAAGTGTCGCATTACGCGAAAAACCGGCGGGAAAATAAAACAACAGAGCCGCCACCGTGTGTTATTTATCCCAAAGGAGGGAAAGGAAACGCTCGAAGTAAACCTGGAAAAGACATGGTCTCACGACCAGAGAAAGATGGGATCGGGAGTCGGTTATGCGAAGGGAAGGTATTAGCACCCCTACGCATCCACCGTACTCGACGGGATCCACGCACAAAGAATAGAAGAAAAGGTTGCTAAAGACTGCTCACAAACTGCACAAGAATGGAAGGAAACACAGAAAGACAAAAGAAACGGAACTCGGCAGAATATCGCATCCTGGGCCTACGTAGTCTGTCAGATACAGACATCAGAGTCGACGTAGTTCAGGACGGGGGAAACGTTCTCGCTAGGATGTCGCATCCTGTGCATACGTATCTTCTCTAACCAGAGAAGAATCAGAGCACTCGTAGCTCGGCTAAAGCACGCCAAACAAAACACAAATAGGAAACCGACCGCCAATCGCTGGACTTATGTCAGACTCCACACAAACAGGAAAACATGAAAACCGAATGCCAATCGCTGGACATACATCAGACTCCGAACCAATAAACACACACATAGGAAACCGACTGCCAATCGCTGGACTTACGTCAGACTCCAACAAGCAAACAAGACACAGGAAACCAACTGCCAATCGTTGGACTTACGTCAGACTCCAACACACACAAAGGGTTGAAAGAGAAAAAGGGCGCCCGGAGAGATCAGCTCATCTCCTGCCTACGTACCTCATCTGGTATGAGGATCAGGGCGACGTAGTTCCCCTTAACAGGGAAAGAACTTCTAACCTAACCAGAGACTAGGAAATGACAAACTAGAAGGGAGCCTGATTCGAGTCTAATAGTTATCATGTAATCCACAATGGTCCTAGGTTGAGGTTTCTACCCTAACTTGCACAGGGAGCAAGCTATCCTAAACAGCACAATCAAACAAACACAAGCACAATAAACAAGCACACGCACTATATGCAAACAGTTTGGGCTCATACAAGGCTAGGCTGCAAAAACAAGCCAACTGGAATGGGGTGTTTTTAGCTCTTAACCCTAACATTGAGTGTTAGGGTGAAGCATATGAAATGGGAAGTGAGGGTAAGACCTCACAGCTCTTATCCCTGGCCTGGGAGAGCTTGACTCAAATAGAAAGTGTGGGAGTTCAGAATGTAGGAACTCTTCTCCACAGATGACTGACACTACAAGAGTTTGGATTTTTATTCACAATGCATCAACACATGGTGTGTGAGCAAAGTGAATGACACACTGAGTAGCAGGAGATGGATTACACATCTCTTTTATCTGCCAATTGCCTCTTAAGAGGTCTTTACCTGCTTGGCACAAAATTAAACATTCACAAGCATTGCCTCTTAAGGAGGGCTTCAGACAGGTGCCTGCCCACATAACGGGACAGGTCTTCCAGACTACATGAAGTCAAGAGATTATACCTCAGTGGTAAGCAAAGCACAAGCTAGCAAAGCAAGTTCAAGTGAACTTAAAGCAACTTAGGTACCTATGAAAAAATCTAAACCAATCAGTTCAACTGTACAGACAAACAATCAACAGTTAATATCACACAGACAGATAAGCATCATCAAACAATAATGAGCAAGCCACAAGCACAAATGAATTGGTTCTCAAAGCCTACAAAACACACAAAGGTTAGCCAACACAACCAATAATCAAGCTCAAATGAAGGATCATCATCACTCATGGAGATGTACTTGAACCTGAAATCATAATCCAAATGGTAAGTCCAAACCACTAGGTCATTAGGCATGGCAATCACATTGTACAAAACAAACAACCAAATGTGTGACACAAATTGTCACACCAAGTTAGCATGAGCATAAAACAGAAATGGATCATGGGAAAAATATCAAACCAAAGCCAACATGTCCAGCAATGTGTCTAGAATTAGCATGCAAAATTTCAGAGTCATTAGATAAGGAACAAGCATTTCACAAAGGGATAAGCAAGGCAAGGTCAAAAATGGATACATGCTCAATCAACCTAGCACAAAATATTTTCCAGCCAAGCACAACTTTCCAAATTATACTCATAAAAAGCTAGACAACATGAGGAGCATATAGCAAAAAATTGGGATCAAATTGGTGCATTTTTCAATTTATTGTGATTTTTCTAAGTTCATGAAAAATTTGAAAATCAAAATGGGCTAGCATTGCAAAAATGTGGAGGGAAAGTAAAAAAGGCAAGGCAATTTGAAAATCTACACTCGCTCGGACTCGAACCTGGTCCACTTTCAAACTAATGCGCGCGCAACCTAAAACAATGACGTTTTGAATTAACCCTAAGCGCCCAGAATTTTCGTAGCTAAACATGAATTTCGTAGCTAAACCGCAGCAAGGCATGAAGAAACCGTAGCTAAACCTGGAAATTGCATGAACTTCAAAGTTGAAGATGAAGATCATGATGATCTTCATACGCATTTTCCAGAATATCAACAAATGTTCCAGAATCCAACCAAAATTATACCATTCGAATCAACATCACATGCACATGCAAGATCCACAATCAATTTGCACTAAAACATCACATATAATCCAAATCGAAGGAAAGAAAAATTTGCATCAAACTTTCAATCAAGCATAACTTTGTGTATAGTGCACCATTTCAATCAAACTTTATGCCAAAATCATCACCAGCGAAAGATCTACATGAATATCCTAATGAATTCAAGAATAATTGAACTCGAAAACTGACCTTCTTGATGAACAGAACCTGGAATCGCGTGACACAAGGCTTGTAATGGCTCAAAGTTCCTCTATGATGCTTGTGGAGATGAATGCTGGTGAGATTGAAGCTCAATTGCACGTGAAACTAGCTCAATTTGCAAACTCCATGGATGCTTCAAGCTTTGAGTATGAGCAAATATGGCACGGTTTGATCCAATTCCACGTCCAAATCTTCTCAAAAATGCTTCAGGATCATGAATCAACCAATAGGAAATCCTACTGTGTGAAGAATTTGCAAAATAGTTTGAGAGAAAAGTTTGGATGATTTTTTGAATTTAGATCTGAAATGAATGCTAATGCTGAAAACAGTTAGGATTAACAATATATATGCCATGCTAATAATGTTTAGAACCTGTTTAAGCCAAATGCAATTAAGATTAACCAATTATAAGGTGTATGCACAAAAATGATATTTTCACCTCCATGCATGAAAGGCCACGTGAACAGTGCTTAATTCTGGTCCAAAATCCCTTAAAACAAGCCCATGCAAGCTTTTGAATTGGTATTTTATGCTCATGATCATCAAGAATGATTTTAGAAATTTTCCTTCCGAAAACTTCACTAGTGAGCACATGATCATGCAATGGAAATTTATGCCATGTAATGATATGCTTGGAAAGTACATGTTATGAGGATCAAAATGCAAAAAGAACCACTCATTTTGGAGCTTTGGTTCAAAAGTTATGTCCATTTGAATTTTCAAACACACTTTGCCATGATTGGATCATATCTCCTCAACCACACATGCGAAATTCATGATCTTAGACTTTTTGGAATTGGGAGAGAAAGATCTTCAACTTTCATGTTGGACAAAATTTCATTTGAAGCCTTCTTGATGTTGGAAAGTTTAGTTGAAGTTGGTCCAAAACCTTGCCATTTTTGGAAATTCCAAATTATAGGTCACTTGCTATTTTGGGAAAGTCTTGACCTGGCTTCAAATTCTTCAATGTGAGTGTTTAAAATGTCAAATGAGACTTGCTTGAACATGAATGAAGCATCTCTAAACACTTCTCATTTCCAAATCCACAGTTGACTTTGCAGTTGACTTCTGTTGACTTTCATGGGCCTCAGATGATTTGCACATGCACTGATGAATTCTGAGCCTTCAACACTTGGCCAAGTTGCTTCAAAATGATCCTTGAATCATGTAGGCTCATTGGAACCACCCTAGGGATTTGATCTCATGGAAAATGCTCTTGTTGCCTTGCACAGTTGAATCTCCTGACCAGTCTTGACTGATGCAATGTAACATGCTATGCAATGCTAATGCGATGTTAATGACCTAAAAATGAAATGAATGTACAAATGGGAGGTGCAAATTTGAGGTGCTACAGCTGCCCCTATTCAATCAACTGGGAACCTGAACGACTGAGAGCAACGGCTGTCAGACCTTTAAGGTACACAGGGATTGAATACCAAAGAACCGTAGAAATTTGCACTCTGCGGGGATGCAAGAACAGAAAGTTCACCAACGGAAACTTCACCTGGGATCTGATATTTATCATTGGACCAGACAAGACGTTTACCAACGACTTCACTGGGGATTTTTTTATTTTTTCCAGAAAAAGGAACTACAACCATACATCAACAGGTGATGAATAGGAGAAAGAGGTACAACCAGACGTCAACGGACGAATGGGAAAAACTCAACGTTTATCGATACCAACGGAGAGGTGGCCAGACATTAATGAATGACTAGGAGAAAGGATACGACCAGACGTCAACGAACGAATGGGAAAAACTCGACGTTTATCAACACCAACGGAGAGGTGACCAGACATTAACGAATGACTGGGAATACTCGACCAGATGTCAACGGACGAACGGGAGAAGCTCGACGTTTATCGACACCAACGGAGAGGTGACCAGACATCAACGGATGACCTGGGGAAAGAGATACAACCATACATCAACGGACGAATGGGAAAAACTCAACGTTTATCGACACCAACGGAGAGGTGACCAGACATCAACGGATGAACTGGGAAAGGATACAACCATACGTCAACGGACGAATGGGAAAAACTCGACGTTTACCAATACCAACGGAGAGGTGACCAAACATCAACGAATGAATGGGAAGACTCGACCAGACGTCAACGGACGAACGGGAGAAGCTCGACGTTTATCGACACCAATGGAGAGGTGACCAGACATCAACGGATGAATGTGAGGACTCAATGTTTACTGACATCGAAAGATGATGCATACAGAAGTGAAGCAAGACCAGACATTTACCGATGACTGGGAGAAAGACTCGATGTTTACCGACATCGAAAGATGATGTTTACCGATACCAAAAAAAGACGACCAGACATTTACCAATGACTGGAGAGAGACTCGATGTTTACCGACACCGAAACAATGGTGCGTACCGACACCAAAAAAAAGGACGATCAGACATTTACCGATGACTGGAGTGAGACTCGATGTTTACCGACACCGAAACAATGGTGCGTACCGACACCAAAGAAAGAACACACACGGGTGCTGACATGACACTTACCGGTATCACAGGGATGACATCTACATATGTCAAGGCAAGGCTAAACACTTATTGGGGATCTCATGGGGAGCTCACTGGGGAGAATCAACCTTGAATGCTGTCTGTCAAGAGCAACTGTAGCAAATGTGTCGTACAGATGTTTGAACAATGATCCGCCTCTGCTGAGGATATGGACTGATTAGGCTTAACACATGAATGCATATGTTTGAATTTTTCTATGGCGTAATGCTCCATACTGAATGGAAATGCTACGCGATTTGAGGATGCAATGTTTACTACATGCAAGATACAAATGATGAAAACTCCCACTGAGGAGCAAATGGTCGCTCTGCTGAGCGCACAAATCTGGTTGGACCCTCCAACTCTGTGGGGAGACGCACTGCTGGGAATGCTGCTGATATGATACTCTGGGGACGTCAGAGGAAATAAACCGACTAGGGAGTCTCTGACTGGGGAATACACTAACCTATCAACTGTGCTGGGGAATAGCATTGCTGCTGGAGAAAGGATAAATCCCACCGGGGACAACTTCCAATGAATCCAATCCACTTGGGGACTCCGCTAGGGGAAACAACCAATGCTCACCTCTGCTGAGGATAACTGCTAACCCATGAGCAGGATAAACTCTACTGGGGAATAATTTTCACCGAAACTGATCCACTCGGGGACTCACTGGGGAAAACCATCAATGCAAACCTCCGCTGGGAACACTACCCACTTCAAAAATTGCTGGGGAAGACAATCACAACCCTGCTGGGGAAATGCATTCACGACCATGTTGAGGATTACAATACTTCATATCCAACTGTTGAGGAACAGCCTACTCACTGATACCTCCGCTGGGGATAAAACAAACTCCAGATTCAGTGGGGACCGACAATCTTCAGACTAGCTGGGGATAACATAGCCTTCAGACCTGCCACCCGACTGCTGGGGAATAACAGTTCTAAAAAAATTTCATACTTGCTTGGGGATACAACCACCTTCAAGCCTGCTGGGGGAAAAGCATCTTTCCACCCTCAAGAATAAACCACCCACTGACACCTCCACTGGGGATATGGCAACCTTTAGGTTCATTGGGGAGACACCGATCTCGAATCTGCTGTGCAGATAACACCCCTCAAACCCACTGGGGAGATACGACCTATTTGACATGGAACGCCCATCGATTCGTCGAACACTGGCATTCATCATCCAACCATAGTGTCCACTTTCAACTTTTGAGAGCTTCCAGACTCATCTGGTCTCTTCCGATCCTTCGCCTAATATTCTCGTCTTTTCTTTGCTTCGAGACAATTGATCTCCTCATATCCGGGCTACTTTAATCTTCATACTTTGAAGAGTCTTCTTGATTGCCCTCTAGGATCATCGTCCTTCTTTCGCCGTCTTTTCACCGTTCCTCTATCCCTTGCCCCTGATTTGGACTCTGCGGGGATCTTTTGTCAAAAGGCTATCCATCACAAACTGCAAGTGAATGAAGATATCTAACAACACCTGCACAAGAGATCGTTAGATAAAAGCGTGCCCCAGGCGTGCCAACATTTCAACACCTAGGTCACTCAAACTTTCGAATAAGATTTCCAGATTCCAATCTTATAAGCATGCATCGGAAGGGACCTCTATGTTTCAAAATGCACATATTCTTATTAAAAATAAACGGATGTTTTCGCAATCAAAGCGGTAATGAAAACAAAAACAAAAATTATTTGACTGATCATGCATTTATTGACTAAACAAAAGGTAGCTCAGAACCGAGCAACACACAGGAAGCAAACCCTGAAAAGAGGTGATCACGCATAAAAGGAAAAATCTATCCTAATGGCAATGTGAAACCGTGATCTCATCGGGTTCCAACTCGGTTACACCCCATATGTCCTCAAGACTTTCCGCACTTTCTGTCTTCTGAACAAGACGCTTCCGATCGATCTCTGTCGGGGATTATCCATGATGTGTTAACCAAAATAATCAACGATTATGCCGGACGCAGTTGTTCGTTTCAATCCCTCTTTTGCCTGGACCGCCCTTTCGGGTTTTCAGTCCACCGGGATACCCTTTTTTTGCCCCAGTCGCCCTTGTGGGGTTTTCGACTCGCCGGGTGTACAGTTTTTTCTCTTTTATCCCTAATTTTTGCCCGAACCTTTTCTCTTCTTTTTTCTTGGTTCGTCGGGTTGCCCTTTTTTTTGCCTGGACTTTTTATTCTTTTTGTCCAGCGGGTCTCTTTTTAACGAAGTATCTTTTAACTACGTCCGCATTCACAAGGGACGGAAAATCTGCGTTATCCATGGTCGTCAACAACAGGGCTCCACCAGAGAAAACCTTCTTGACCATGAATGGGCATTCATAATCGTGTGTCCACTTGCCCCTACGATCGTTGAGGAGGAAGGATCCTTTTCAATACCAACTCTCCCACGTGGTACGTACGAGGTCACACTTTTCGGTCAACAACACGCTTCATTTATTGGGTACAACTGTCCCATGACCACTAACTGCCAGCCTCTTTTCCTCAGTCAGGCTCAACGCGTCATACCGAGTCCTTATCCACTCAGCCTTCTCCAATTAGGACCTTAAATGGTAGCACCGATTCCTTCTCATACTCCTGTGAGGAAGGCGTTGCCCCAGTAGTTGCGCGCACCGAGGTTCAATTCCAGGATACAAGCTTCGTACTCAGCCACCATTGTTGGTGCAATCAAATTCTAACCGGGCAACAAAGGGAACGTGGGATCCCTTTGGCGTAACCAAAGCAGCACTAACTCATCCACATTAACCTCCCCCCATCAGACATCAGAATCCGTTCGGATTCAGGGTCAGGCCCCTCCTCCGGGATCGGTTCCTCACAATCTTTCGATTTGAGCACCTCGAGATGTCCTCATCAGGGAACTCAAACTTCCTTGGTTGATAATCCTCAATGGGTTGCGAGGCGATGTAATCGGACAATACACTCCCCTCGATTGCTTTCTGAGAGGTATACTGAATATCGTATTCAGTCAACATCATTTGCCCTCTCGCCACCCGTCCGGTCGATGCTGACTTCTCAAACGCATACTTGATCGGATCCATCCTGGACATCCACAAAATGGTATGAACCAGCATATACTGTCTCAGTCGGCGAGCAGCCTATGCCAAAGTACAGCAAGTTTTCTCGAGTAGTGAATGTATTGTTTCACAGTCGATAAACTTTTTGCTAAGGTAAATTGCATGCTCTTTTCGACCAGACTCGTCATGCTGACACAATACGCACCTCATCGACTCCTCGAGGGCTGTCAAGTACCAGATTAACAGTTGTTCCTTCCACAGGAGGCATCAGAATCAGAGGTTCCTGCAATTTATTCTTTTATCTTTCAATGCCCATTGGCAATCATTATCCACCTGACCGTTTGCTTCCTTTTTTTCTTGAATGGGTTCCCACGTGGCTATCAGATGAGATATGAACCGTGAAATGAAATTCAATCTATCTAAGAAACCACGAACCTTCTTTTCTGTTCTCGGTTCAGGCATTTCTTGTATTGCTTTTTTCTTTCTTTTCTTTTCTTTTTTTTTTTTTTGCAGGATCGACCTCGATTCCTCTTATCCGCTCACAATAAACCTCAGCAGTTTACCGGACAACACTCCACAAGTGCACTGATTCGGACTCAACCTCGGTCTGAGTTGTCTCGATCCGGTCAAACAACTTGGCCAGATCCACCGGATGCCCCTTTTCTGTTTGGGACTTTGCTATCATGTCATCCACATAGCATTCAATTTCATGATGAATCATATCATGAAACAAAGTCACTCTGATACGTGGCACCGACGTTCTGCTTCTCTAGAGGACAGTCTTCTCTCCATGGTAGCTTGTGCACAACGACATCGGTATCCGACCCTGGCATATCCTGACATGACCAGGAGAAGGTATCCACATGCTTTTTCAACAGGGCTACCATTCTGCTCTCGACTCGCCTCTGAAGCGGCCCCAATTTTCACTTCCTTTCTGACCTCGGCGGTGCCTGGAATAACAATCTTGAATCGCTCCTCGTGCGGTTGAATCAGCTTCTCCTCTTGTTTCAACAACCTGGCTAATTCCAGTAGATCACAATCTTCTTCGCCTTCTTCTTCGGCATGATAGATCGGATTGTCGGAGTCATACAGAGGTGTAACCGAATTGTTATCAATGAGATCAAGAGAATAGTCACTTTTGAGGTCGGAACCAGACAAATCAAAAGGAAAGAAAAATGAAAATAAACATTGCCATTTTTATTTTTTAAACTGCAAAAATAAATGAAAGACATGGAACACCGCTTTTAATCACAAAAACATCCATTTATTAATGATGCAAAATGTTGCATAATGAAACACATGAGATGGCCCTTACAATGGACCATTACGCTTCGGGCAAAACGTATGGCTTTCATGCAAACAGAATTTGAAAAACAGAAATACTACTCTTCATGATGAGTAACAGTGATGATCTTTGAGGCCTTCCAGTTCCCTGTTACGCACGATTTTATCCACGAGTCAAGCTCGCAGTCACTGTCAATCTCTTCATCCACTGTACAGGCGTGACCTGGATCCAACATTCCGGCCTTGACGAATGTGAACGGTGGACGACGTTCTCTGTTTTGTCTAGACGAGTCTTGGTCTGGCTGATAGCCAATCCCGAACATATCTGCTTTCACCATAATGTCTATGATCTTTCCCCAGCCCAGGGCTTCTCCGTTCTTCACCACTTCCATGGTCTGTTTGTAAGAAGAAATGGACAGCTTCTTCTCTTTCTCAGCAAGAATGGCGTTCTCCACCTTGACGGTTTCAACTGCCTGACTCGGTGTTTCAAATTTTTCACCGTCCATTTCTACTTCCATCATTCTCTGGATCGTTTTCCCCATCACTACACACCCATCTGTGGCGACGGTCGCACAACAATTATCAACACTAGGGAAAGCCCCTCCCTTCATCAGATGTTTTGGGACCACAGACACTGAAGTTTTTAACTGATCCCCCCTCAGTCACCTCTGTTCCTCTCCTGTCCTTTGACATCACTTGCATCCCCACAGAACCTGGCCCGGGGTTAGCGTTAACATTCAATGTTGGCGCCAAATTGATGACCTTAGAATCCACCATGTCTTGGACGGCGTGCTTAAAAGCTCTACAACCCTCTATGTTATGTCCTGGTGCCCCAGAATGGAACTCGCACCTGGCATTCTCATCGTAGTTTGCAGGCCTCTGATGCAGTTCTACAGGAACCAATATCCTTGGTCGAACTAACCCAAGATCCCTCAACCTCTTGAACAGAGGGGTATAAGTCACGGGTGGCTTATCGAACTGACGATCCGTCGTCCCCTTCTTCACTTGGCATCCAGCCTTCTGTGCTCTCTGTTGAGGTGGCGGTTGTTGCTGTTGTACACGTGGATTACCAACAGGAGTGGTTACAGTGGCAGCATAAGGGTGGTAACGATCCTTACCGCGTTCTTTCTTGGCCTGCACACCACCTGATTCAACCTCCTTCTTGAGTTGACCATTGCCAGAGGGCTTCTTTACTACGGATGACGGAGCCTTTCCCTGAACTTTCTCCTTTATCATCCAGCTTTCAATCCTTTCCACCCTCTCAACAATCGCTTTCTGCCCCAAGGCGAGCCCTTGCACGACTTTGAACAACTCTCTCATCATCTCTTTCAATTCGAGAATGTCGGCATTGGGTGGATCCATTAGCTTGGACTTGTCGGGTCTGGTAGGACGTCTGAGCGGGAGAGCTATGTGCACTGGTTAGATACTGACACCTATAAAACAGCAAACCGGTTAATATGACTCATACATGCAATGTCTATCCGTACTAGGAATATTCTGTCCTTTGATTCTAGCTTCATTGAGACGGATAATATTTCATCAACAACATTCTGACATCTGGATGTCTCTCGACCAGAATCTTAATCAAAAAATGGACCCTGAGTACGGATAGACATGGGTTAAATGCAGATGAATGCGAAATGGGAATGATGCAAATGCATGCAGGCAGGTCACTGTGCCATCTTCCAAGTCAACTGAGGATCAACTATACTGGACCGATCTCTGAACTGATTACAATCATCTGAGGGCCCGAGTAACCATAAATCCAACTTGGGGAGTTCCGAAATAAATGGAACCGGGGAATATATCACCATCATCACAAGAGATCCACTGAACGGATGACAACCAGATCCTCTGAACGGATGACAACCAGATCCTCTGAACAAGTATCCTCAAATTCAACCCGGGGATCCGAAATAAACGGAACCCGCTGATAGATGTCACGGACAGAACTCCGGCGTGTCAGAAGTAAGTACCCATAAGTCCATCTGAACCATAGTCACCATCTGTACCTGCAAATGATTCATTCCCTCCCCACTCACGGGTATCATCTAGGCCAGGGTAAGGTCAAGAGAAACGCAGGATAAACAACCCTTTCAAGAATATCATCCTGTACACACCCGATGTATGCACCGATAACACCCCATCAGAGTCTGAACTGCTCGTGATATCATGTTCCGCTAAGTGGCGCAATACCACCCGCTTCCCAAGAATCACTCTATTCCTAAGTGTCCTAGAGTTCACTCATAGCCTGGGTATTGGGCCTTTTACCTCTTGTAACTCCCACCCCACAGAGAGACAGACACACAGCCAGCACAGATGAAAACACGATGAATGCAAACATAAATGCAAACATAAATAAATGAATGCAATAAATGAAACGGTAAAAGCAACCAAACCCTATCCTAGAGAGCGCTAGGAGTGACTCGCTTAGGGAAGATGGACCAGCAAGAGGTCAACTTTTCTCTTGTCCCCAGCAGAGTCGCCAGCTGTCGCATTACGCGAAAAACCGGCGGGAAAACGAAACAACAGAGCCGCCACCGTGCGTTATTTATCCCAAAGGAGGGAAAGGAAACGCTCGAAGTAAACTTGGAAAAGACATGGTCTCGCGACCAGAGAAAGATGGGATCGGGAGTCGGTTATGCGAAGGGAAGGTATTAGCACCCCTACGCATCCGCCGTACTCAACGGGATCCACGCACAAAGAATAGAAGAAAAGGTTGCTAAAGACTGCTCACAAACTGCACAAGGCTGGAAGGAAACACAGAAAGACAAAAGAAACGGAACTCGGCAGAATATCGCATCCTGGGCCTACATAGTCTATCAGATACAGACATCAGAGTCGACGTAGTTCGGGACGGGGGAAACGTTCTCGCTAGGATGTCGCATCCTGTGCATACGTATCTTCTCTAACCAGAGAAGAATCAGAGCACTCGTAGCTCGGCTAAAGCACGCCAAACAAAACACAAACAGGAAACCGACTGCCAATCGCTGGACTTATGTAAGACTCCACACAAACAGGCAAACATGGAAACCGAATGCCAATCGCTGGACTTACATCAGACTCCGAACCAACAAACACACACACAGGAAACCGACTGCCAATCGCTGGACTTACGTCAGACTCCAACAAGCAAACAAGACACAGGAAACCAACTGCCAATCGCTGGACTTACGTCAGACTCCAACACACACAAAGGGTTGAAAGAGAAAAAGGGCGCCCGGAGAGATCAGCTCATCTCCTGCCTACGTACCTCATCTGGTATGAGGATCAGGGCGACGTAGTTCCCCTTAACAGGGAAAGAACTTCTAACCTAACCAGAGACTGGGAAATGACAAACTAGAAGGGAGCCTGACTCGAGCCTAATAGTTATCATGTAATCCACAATGGTCCTAGGTTGAGGTTTCTACCCTAACTTGCACAGGGAGCAAGCTATCCTAAACAACACAATCAAACAAACACAAGCACAATAAACAAGCACACGCACTATATGCAAACAGTTTGGGCTCATACAAGGCTATGCTGCAAAAACAAGCCAACTAGAATGGGGTGTTTTTAGCTCTTAACCCTAACATTGAGAGTTAGGGTGAAGCATATGAAATGGGAAGTGAGGGTAAGACCTCACAGCTCTTATCCCTGGCCTGGGAGAGCTTGACTCAAATAGAAAGTGTGGGAGTTCAGAATGTAGGAACTCTTCTCCACAGATGACTGACACTACAAGAGTTTGGGTTTTTATTCACAATGCATCAACACATGGTGTGTGAGCAAAGTGAATGACACACTGAGTAGCAGGAGATGGATTACACATCTCTTTTATCTGCCAATTACCTCTTAAGAGGTCTTTACCTGCTTGGCACAAAATTAAACATTCACAAGCATTGCCTCTTAAGGAGGGCTTCAGACAAGTGCCTGCCCACATAACGGGACAGGTCTTCCAGACTACATGAAGTCAAGAGATTATACCTCAGTGGTAAGCAAACCACAAGCTAGCAAAGCAAGTTCAAGTGAACTTAAAGCAACTTAGGTACCTGTGAAAAAATCTAAACCAATCAGTTCAACTGTACAGACAAACAATCAACAGTTAATATCACACAGACAGATAAGCATCATCAGACAACAATGAGCAAGCCACAAGCACAAATGAATTGGTTCTCAAAGCCTACAAAACACGCAAAGGTTAGCCAACACAACCAATAATCAAGCTCAAATGAAGGATCATCATCACTCATGGAGATGTACTTGAACCTGAAATCACAATCCAAATGGTAAGTCCAAACCACTAGGTCAAAGCCTAGGGTCAAAAGAGGATCAAAAATCCAAAACAGAAGCTCAAATTTAACATGAAGCAACTTCAAACACATATTGACATATCCTAAAAAGGCTCACATCAAAATCATTAACCAAATGCATTTCATGATCAAGTGAAGTCAAAGGTGATTTCAAAGCATCCAAATGGTCAACATGAATGAAAAATCTTAATCAAAACAGAAATGACTCAAATAAATCTAGAAAAATTCATGAGCAAACAAGACATCTATAACATCCATCACACACAAAATCAGAAGCATTGGACATCATTAGGCATGACAATCACATTGTACAAAGCAGACAACCAAATGTGTGACACAAATTGTCACACCAAGTTAGCATGAGCATAAAATAGAAATGGATCATGGGAAAAATATCAAACCAAAGCCAACATATCCAGCAATGTGTCTAGAATTAGCATGCATGATTTCAAAGTCATTGGATAAGGAACAAGCATTTCACAAAGGGATAAGCAAGGCAAGGTCAAAAATGGATACATGCTCAATCAACCTAGCACAAAATATTTTCCAGCCAAGCACAACTTTCCAATATATACTCATAAAAAACTAGACAACATGAGGAGCATATAGCAAAAAATTGGGATCAAATTGGTGCATTTTTCAATTTATTATGATTTTTCTAAGTTCATGAAAAATTTGAAAATCAAAATGGGCTAGCATTGCAAAAATGTGGAGGGAAAGTAAAAAAGGCAAGGCAATTTGAAAATCTACACTCGCTCGGACTCGAACCTGGTCCACTTTCAAACTAATGCGCGCGCAACCTAAAACAGTGACGTTTTGAATTAACCCTAAGCGCCTAGAATTTTCGTAGCTAAACATGAATTTCGTAGCTAAACCGCAGCAAGGCATGAAGAAACCGTAGCTAAACCTGGAAATTGCATGAACTTCAAAGGTTGAAGATGAAGATCATGATGATCTTCATACGCATTTTCCAAAAAATCAACAAATGTTCCAGAATCCAACCAAAATTATACCATTCGAATCAACATCACATGCACATGCAAGATCCACAATCAATTTGCACTAAAACATCACACATCATCCAAATCGAAGGAAAGAAAAATTTGCATCAAACTTTCAATCAAGCATAACTTTGTGTATAGTGCACCATTTCAATCAAACTTTATGCCAAAATCATCACCAGCGAAAGATCTACATGAATATCCTAATGAATTCAAGAATAATTGAACTCGAAAACTGACCTTCTTGATGAACAGAACCTGGAATCGCGTGACACAAGGCTTGTAATGGCTCAAAGTTCCTCTATGATGCTTGTGGAGATGAATGCTGGTGAGATTGAAGCTCAATTGCACGTGAAACCAGCTCAATTTGCAAATTCCATGGATGCTTCAAGCTTTGAGTATGAATCAACCAATAGGAAATGCTACTGTGTGAACAATTTGCAAAATAGTTTGAGAGAAAAGTTTGGATGATTTTTTGAATCTAGATCTGAAATGAATGCTAATGCTGAAAACAATTAGGATTAACAATATATATGCCATGCTAATCATGTTTAGAACCTGTTTAAGCCAAATGCAATTAAGATTAACCAATTGTAAGGTCTATGCACAAAAATGATATTTTCACCTCCATGCATGAAAGGCCATGTGAACAGTGCTTAATTCTGGTCCAAAATCCCTTAAAACAAGCCCATGCAAGCTTTTGAATTGGTATTTTATGCTCATGATCATCAAGAATGATTTTAGAAATTTTCCTTCCAAAAACCTCACTAGTGAGCACATGATCATGCAATGGAAATTTATGCCATGTAATGAGATTCTTGGAAAGTACATGTTATTAGGATCAAAATGCAAAAAGAACCACTCATTTTGGAGCTTTGGTTCAAAAGTTATGTCCATTTGAATTTTCAAACACACTTTGCCATGATTGGATCATATATCCTCAACCACACATGAGAAATTCATGATCTTGGACTTTTTGGAAATGGGAGAGAAAGATCTTCAACTTTCATGTTGGACAAAATTTCATTTGAAGCCTTCTTGATTTTGTAAAGTTGAGTTGAAGTTGGTCCAAAACCTTGCCATTTTTGGAAATTCCAAATTATAGGTCACTTGCTATTTTGGGAAAGTCTTGACCTGACTTCAAATTCTTCAATGTGAGTGTTTAAAATGTCAAATGAGACTTGCTTGAACATGAATGAAGCATCTCTAACCACTTCTCATTTCCAAATCCACAATTGACTTTGCAGTTGACTTCTATTGACTTTCATGGGCCTCAGATGATTTGCACATGCACTGATGAATTCTGAGCCTTCAACACTTGGCCAAGTTGCTTCAAAATGATCCTTGAATCATGTAGGCTCATTGGAACCACCCTAGGGCTTTGATCTCATGGAAAATGCTCTTGTTGCCTTGCACAGTTGAATCTCCTGACCAGTCTTGACTGATGCAATGTAACATGCTATGCAATGCTAATGTGATGTTAATGACCTAAAAATGAAATGAATGTACAAATGTGAGGTGCAAATTTGAGGTGCTACACAAAGGAAAAATTTCGGGGATCTCAACCGCCTTCCAGTTGTTCAAAGCTGTCTCACACCGGTAAACCAAACATTGTTCATCTTCATTTTCGGTGCTATCTCAAATTGCATTGACCTGATCTCCATGGATGAATCATGTGCTAAGGAATACTTCCTGGATGCTTCGGGTGTTGTCCTTTATAGGGACTCGGGCTCCTTTCGCAGTGGAAGGCACATATCCTAGACCAAAGCGATCATGCTTCTCACGAATATCAATAAGCTGACCCCAACCTTCAGGGTTTCCTCCTTCAATGCTAGACTTTACGCTTTTCAGAGAAGCGAAAGACGAACAAGCTTTCCCAACCGGGTCCTTCATCTCCGTGAAAGTGGCATTGGCTATTTCAAGAGCTTGGAAAGAAGTTTCCAAAGCATCCTCATCAGCCTCGATATATCTGAAGGATGAAAGGTGACTGACCACAAAGTCCTCCTCCCCAGAGATAATAATCAGTTGATTGTCCACCACAAACTTCATTTTGTGGTGTAAAGTGGATGTGACTGCCCCTGCATCATGAATCCACGGACGTCCCAATAAGAAGCTATATGCTGGATTAATATCCATGACTTGGAAATTAATCGGGAATACGTGAGGACCAATCAATATGGGCAATTCAACCTCTCCAATCACGGCTCTCCTGGAACCATCGAAAGCTTTCACTATCAAGGCACTAGGCTTCATAGCTGGTCATTGATAAGATAACTTGGCGAGTGTTCTCTTTGGCATAACATTCAGAGAAGATCCGATATCAACCAAAACACTTTCCAAAGCATCATCTTTGCATTTTACCGAGATATGGAGAGCATGATTGTGATTTTGTCCATCCTCAGATAACTCCTCTCCACTGAAGCTCAAAGTATTGCATGTTGTGATATTCACAACTACTCCATCAAATTAGTTAACTGTTATGCTTTGTGTTACATGAGCTTGAGCAAGCACCTTCAACAAAGCCTCCCAATGGGCTTGGGAGTTCAATAACAGAGACAGAATAGAGATCTTAGATGGTATTTGATGCAATTGGGCCACAACCTTGTAGTCACTTCTCTTGATCAACTTCAAGAATTCAACAGCATATTCGGATTGGACCACTTTGGGTTCTTTAGTGAAAGCTGCAACTATTGATTCCTTGTTTAGCCCTTAAGGAGTCACATTGAATTCAGGCGTATAGATTTGACCACTACGGGTCACTCTGCTCATTCCTGCAATATTGGTGACGTCCACACTAATAGCTTCTGTCACTTCGACGTTTGCATTTCCATCAACAACCTTATCCACAGCGGTAATCTCATATTTCCAAGGTACGACCTTGGTTCTCTCATATGGAAAAGGCGTGGGCATACATATCTCAACAGGCGACAACTTACTATTCGCCGGAACCACTCCACCACTGTAATATGGGATTTCAACTGGTTCAGGTAAATTAAAACAAGGTTCAATTACCAACACGTCTTCGTTCTTTGCAACACTGGATATCTGAAGCACTCCTTTATCCATCAAGTCTTGAATGTTGTCTCGTACCACCTGACACCCCTTTGGGTATGTGGCAAACTCTTCACAATTTTCATGATTAACATTAATCAGGCCAACTTCCACCAATCGGGCATGGAATGTTGCCAAAGGAGTCTTAACATCATCCACCTTATCAACCGTAACACCAACAGAGGCATCTTCAATGGCGTTTACTGCAGGATCTCCATGGAGAGGAAGAGGATTGTTCTTCACATTCGGTCCCATATCTTTAAAAGACAAGATCTTGCTTTCAATCAGTTCACGAACCCTATGCTTCAGAGCGTAACAACCCTCTAGGTCGTGCTCGGGGGAACCTTCATGAAAAGGACAGTGTGCATTAGGGTTGTACCATGGGGGAAGACGATCGGGTGGAGGTCCCATAGGTCTGGGAACCACCAAACCCTTTTGTAACAGGGAAGGATAAAGCTCAGTGTACAACATTGGGATTGGATTGAAAGTCGCCCTATCCCCTTGCCTCCTATTCTGGTTCTGAGCATTTTGCCTTGGTGCTTGAGCTCTCGGCTGTTGATAAACAAGAGCTGCTGGTGCTTGTTGATAAGCTGGAGGAACCGCAACATGTTGTTGAGTTGGAGCTGGTCGATAAACTGGAGGCGCTTGATAAGCCTGGGCAGGTTGTTGACTGAATGCGGGTATCACATCAGCTACGTACGGTTGCGGGGCATATTGGACAGGATACATAGGCTGTTGATAAGGAAAGGGTTGTTGAACATACTGCTGAGGTGAATATTGTTGTGGTCTCCTTCTTGGAGGAGCTCTTCCTTGGCCAACAGTCACATCATTTGTTTCCCCTTCCTTCTTTCTGGGAAACCCTCTAGAGAACTTCTTTGGATTAACATTTGAAGTTCTAGCTACAACCGTAAGTTTGCCTTTTCTTAAACCATATTCAACGTGAGCTCCTATAGCAACAAGCTCGGAGAATCCCAAGGAAGCACTTCCAACCATCTTCTCATAGAATTAGGGTTGGACAGTGTCGATAAACAGTTCAGCCAATTCCTTCTCAGCTAGAGGTGGTTCAACTTGAGAAGCCAACTCCCTCCATCTCTGAGCGTATTCCTTGAAGGACTCTTTGTCATGCTGGAACATGCTTTGCAACTGTCTTCTATCAGGCGCCATGTCCATGTTGTATTTGTAGTGTTTTATGAATGCGTCTGACAGGTCTTGGAAACACCTGATCCTATTCTGGTCCAAACTCAAATACCACTTGGAAGGAGCCCCACTCAAGCTATCTTGAAAACAATGGATCATCAGCTTATCGTCTTCCATGTGTGCGGCCATTTTTCGGTAATACATGATGAGATGGCTCTTTGGACAAGTATGCCCCTTGTATTTGTCGAAGTCTGGAGTTTTGAATTTGGCCGGAATCACCAACCCAGATACGAGGCACATTTCTTTGGCGGGAGATCCAAAGACGTGGTCTCCTTCTAAATCTCGGAACTTCCTCTCAAGGAGCTGCATGTTCTCCTTTACTTCTCTGAAATCTTCGAACCTTACTTCGTCACCAACAACGGTTGAGTCGATAGTCTGATACATGTGATGTTGATCTTCATAGTGAGGAACATGCCTAGCATAGGCAGCTGGTGGAACAATAGTGTGGATGACTGGGCGTGCGTCGGTGTAAACCGGCAATGGCACGACTTGTTGGACAGATTGCCCCATGTTGTGCATTACTTCCGCTCGAGGGACGAAGTCATAAGGTAGCCCATACGGAGGAAGGGTTGAGGGTAACGTCCTCTGAGGTTGCACTTCCACTGCTGGGCCCGTGGTCTCTGAAATCACGGTCGCTTGCGGAACCTCAAACCTGAAGGTTAAAGCTTGCAGCATTTCTCACATTTGGGACATGCCTCCCTTGATTTCGTCTAGTTCAGCTCTAACTCGGGCGCTCTCTTGCTCTTGTTCAACCATTCTTTGTCTTGCTCGGGCGCGAGTATTGTACTGGTGTTGAAAATTCAGCATGAAACTAGAGGAAGAAAGGCTGGGTGAGACTCTATTTTGAAAATGTATGAATGCATGTATGGATGCATCTTGTTTGCAAAACTCTTGGTTAATTTCAGTCATTTATTTCAGAAATGCCACAACACTTGTTCGCAAATATTTAAAGTAATAAGGAAATAAAACACAATAAAAATGAATCTCAAAAAGCGATTTTTCATTAACTCATAGCAAAGTTCAAATACAAACAACGTGCTTATGGCTTATGGACTTTCTGAACCGTAGCAAGGTCAGTAGTCAGCCCTTCCAACATCGCCTTACAAAATTTAATGAAATTAAAGACTTGATGCGGGGTGTTCTCTGGACACATGCACCAATCAACTTCTTGCAGTTTCTCAGGTAGCTCTCGCATGACGGAATTCGCAAATTTGGACAGCCTCAGATATTTTCCCTTCCACTCAGTGTAAAGCCCTTGGAGATCTTGAATGATGTGCAAGTCTTTAGCCTTGGTCACCTCTATGTCCCTATAGAGGTTTCTCCAATATCTGCACTCACCTAGCAACATCCTATATGCAGCATCCTGATCCCCACCTTCAAGTACCTGGATTCTAGCATCGGCTTGTTCCAACTGATATTTCAACCGTGTGCAAACTCTTTCTGACTCTTCAATCCTCAGCTTCTCGCGTTCCAGAGTATCCTTGTATTTTTGAATGGTATTCTCCAGTTCACGAGTACGAATCTCAGAAATCAGCCGTGCTTCCCTTTTCATTTCAAGGGTCAATTCCAGAGTCTTGTTGAGTTTTTGAATCCGGAGTAAAGCTCTATCCAACTCCATCTCCTTTGACTTGAACATAGATTTAGTGCTGTAAAGCGCTTGTCCGAACTTTTCTCTCCTTGCTTCAGACTCCCTAGCTCTTTTGTTGGAGATTTCAAGCTCTTTGTCCTTCTTCTGTTGACCATCTTTCAAATTCCCATTTTCTAACGAGACTCGGCCGAGCTTAATCCTCAAGTCAGCATTCTCCAACTCCAACTCCTTGATACGGGTATTGAGTTTCTCTACATCTTCAAGTAATATGGGTTCTGGCTCAGGAACCGATGGATAAGTAGAAGGATCAAATGGAAAAGGGAGTTTAACCCTTTGAACCCTCTCTCTAACCCAACAAGTATAAGGCTCTTGAGCGATGACATTTCTCTTACCTAACTCCTTACCCTTTCTGATAATTGCTTGCCAAGACCTCTTGATCTTCTTCACCATGGGATGATCTACTTCAGCACTGTGTAAGATGAAAGGCTCTAAAGCTTCAGCTTTTGGAGGGCCATTCATAAGGTAACCATGCTGCCTCAAAGATAACACGGGGTTATAGTTGATGCAACCCTTGGTTCCTATCAAAGGTACATTGGGGAAGTCTCCAATGCTGACAATGACATTCTCGGTTTCCCAGTCCCTGATATACCACTTAACATGATTGGAGGTGAGGGAAGCTAACTTCTAGGAAGGCTTGAGTTCCTTTGAGACAAAAGGGCCTTCTTCGGGCATATGAGATCTAAACCAGGCATGCAACAGCTGCACACAACATAAGATGGTTCCTCCCTTCTTCTCATGACGATCATGGAGAGCATAGTGGAGGTCTTCCAGGAGGAACGATACAGGGTTACCAAAGAGGAAGATTCTCACCGCCATGTGGTCCACAAAATGGTCAATATTTGGGAAGAGAACTATCCCATATACCAACACGGCTAACAGAACATAGAAGGCTTCCCAATTCCCCTCTTTTTTCATCTTCTTAGCTTGATCTTCCAAGAACTTCCTAGAAAAACCATTGAGAGCTCCCTTCACATCCCAATTGTCCACGACTTCAGAAACCTTCAAACCCAAAGCTAAAGCTATCCTCTTGGGAGGAATACCTTCATCAAACTTCGGAAATGGATTATGATCCCTTAGGTTCCGACCTACAACTCCTCTACATCTTGGTTAGGGAGAGTTGGTGGCTCAGCCACAACCAAAGACATAGCTCTTTCACAAGCATACGACATCTTCAACTCCAAAGCTCTGTTCTTCACCCAAGTAGTGTAAGCTTCCAAAGCTACACAGTTGCACGGACCAAGCTCGGATCTTCCTTTCTTATGCACATTATGCCAAGCATGTATCATCTTCTGCTTCAAATGTTGGGAATCTTTACCCTCTTGATAGAATAGACCTTCTAACTGAGTGTTATTAGGTTTGTCTCTCAAGGGGAATCCAAGTTGACGACGAGCCAAAGCAGGATTGTAGTTGATTCCTCCTTGTGTACCAATGAGAGGCATATTATAGAATTCACCACAACTATCAATAATATCCAAGCTACTCAATGAAGAATCATACCAAGCAATATCATCATTAGTGAGGGACATGAGTCTCTGAGACCACCGTAGACATTGTTTGTTCTCCACAAAAGCAGGCGTGTGAGGCAAGTCTGAAATAAACCACTTGTACAGAAGAGGAACACAACACACAATAGTTCTACCACCTTTAGAATTCCTCAAATGCAAAGAGAACTACACATCACCCAACAGTGTAGGCACATGATTCCCAATCAAGAAAATTCTAATGGCGTTAACATCAACAAAACCATCAATGTTAGGGAACAAAGCCAAACCATAGATGAGCAACACAAAGATGGCTTCAAAGGCGTCCATATTACCGGCCTGAGCAAAGACAACAACTTTCCCTATTAGAAACTCAGAAGTCAATCCAAACATTCCTCCTTTCTTCACCCAATGAGCCTCAATCTCAGACTTCTTTAGATGAAGAGCTTCATCTATGATATGAGATCTGGGAATCTCCTCCAATCCACTAAAAGGCACCTTGTCAGAAACAGGTATTCCCAAGAGATTGACATACTCCTCCAATGTAGGCATAAGCTGATAATCGGAAAAAGTGAAGCAACCGTAGAGAGGGTCATAGAACTGAACCAACACACTCAAGATTCCTTCAACCACATCAGTAGATAACACAGATAGAAGCTTCCCATGATGTTGCTTGAAGTCTAAGGGATCTAATACAAAAGTTGATAGCTTCCTTAGCTCTTTCAAGTCGGGACATCTGAAACTGTACTTCTTAGTGTTCCTTCATCCACAATCCATGGTTTGAAAATATTTGCAAATAAAACCTCAGTTCCTTGAAGTTATTTTTGTGTGATGAATGTTATGATGTGCATGAATGCAACAATCATAAATAATGGATCACACACAAGGCAAACAAACAAAGGTCAAGGGATGAATCAAGTCATTGTCAAGATCAATCATCCATTTTGGTGGATTGTGGTTTTCACCTTATCAACACCCAAGTTCCATTGATATTGACAAGACTTGATTGGATCAACCAAGAATCAAGGGTTTGTTGTGAGTCGTGAGCGTGGAGTCAGGTTAAGAACCATACCAAAGGAGTGTACTAAGGATAAAACCTGTAGATCATGTTCTAAAAAGTTCCCAGAGTCTTAATTCCATCTATCGGATATTACAGGTTAGGATGACTGACTCATCAACCCATAATATTCTCAAGAGAAACTCATCTGAGTGTAGTATCGTGTAAAAATTGTTATCAAGTCTACACTTGAACAGTCTCCGCACTACATCCTAAATAGTCCAAGTTGGGTTAAATGTTCTACGGTCCTCAGCTTCTCGGACCCCAAATCAGAGAACGTAATGCCTAACCACAAATAACTTGTGTGACATCAATAACTCCAAAAGGGTCTCCACTTAGTAGATGGGTCTCAAGCCAACTTGTTAAGGACTACTCCGCACAAGTCGAACATGATTATACCATCCTCCTATCTTAATTGCACTCAAGTTCGGGTTAGAACTTATCTCACCACTCAGAGATCACCAAGCATAACAAGCAGATTATATCATACAAACAAATATACAAACATCAATTATACAATTATTACATATAAAAAGTAAGCTGAACCCACTGAGGCCTACTCCTCAGCAGAGTCGCTACTTAATTTCTGTAGCGGTAAATTCATGACCATTAAGTTGTGGATAAACTTAACATCAATAAAACCAGAGTCGCCACCGCGCTATTATTGTTTCCAAAGGAAAAGGGAAAAGTACGAACAAAACCCAAAGATAAGAAGTTTTCAAATCAAAACTAATAAAATGCCAGAGATTACAGGTAAGGGGGTTAGTTACACAGAGGAAAGGTGTTAGCACCTAAAGTGTCCTAGGTACTCCTAGGGAGCCCTTTTTTATGTGTGTATGTGTTTTGGTATAAAATGATGTTTGCAATAAATAGAGTGTGGGGATGAGAAAAGAATTCATTAATTATATTTTTTGTGTTTGACAAGACCTCCAGACTTGTGCCTACATACCAACATAAAAATGAGGGATCAAAACCTCGTAGTTCGTGGTATCAATTTCAAAGTGAATGAATTGCTTTTACCAAAAGTTTAAGTTTTAAAGAGGCACAAAGGGCCTAAAAAGTTTGAATGAGTGTTAGTTCTTTTTGTTTTTTGAAATTTTAAGTCAATATATTTAGATTAATTTACAAGTTTGATTTAAGAAAAGAGTTTAAAAATGCAATGGCATAAGACCAAAGTTTATAATTTGTAATAAAGTCTAAGTTTAGAAATAACAAGCAAAGAAGATTTTTTTTTTAAAAAGGGGAGAGATTTTGAAATTTAAGAAATAGGAGGAGATTAAGAGACTAATCCTAAGAAAAAATTAAAAGTTAAGGGTTGCAAAGATCTAACCAGTGGGAGGCAATCCAATAGACAAGAGTGTCATATAGAAACCCACTTTTCTTTTGGATTTTAAATCAAGCAATATCAATAAGCAAGTAGAAAAATGAAGAGCAAGGCATCAAATAAATATAGCCACATCCAAGCTAGAAACTTCATAGTCTTCTTCTTAATCTTCCCATGTATCAAATGACATATTCCTTGAATGGCTCAAAATAAGGCATTAATCTTCCCAATACTTGCATCAGATGAAAGTTGAAATCACAAGAACTTGGTTTCATAAATGTTGGCATTGGCCAAGTCCTTTTGCAAAGGGAATGTTGCCTAATTCTAAGTCCAAAGCTCAGATCAAATCCAACAGTCCACACAAACATTTTTTAAGGTTTTTGTTGCTTATTAAGTATTTTAAGGTCCTAAGACCACAAACACAAACGAGATACACAAACAAATATATACAATCATAATATATGGCTCAAGTGAGCAAAGTAAAAATGGCATTAACATAAACAAGTTAAATGATATGTAAAATGGCAAATGATAAATGGCTTAAATTTAAATTGCATAGAGTAAATGACTTGAAATTAAAAGCAATTATAATAAAAGTTAGTCAAATGTTAGTTGATTAGATGTTAGTGGAGTTTTGCTTTTCAATTGTTTAAGTCATTCTTTGGAGAACACTCAACCCTCTATTCACAAGCATGGATCCTTGAATCAAGACATCTTCCAAAGGAATGAAAAAGGCCAAGTTTCCACATAATACCATGAAAGGGGAGAGACTTACAATCTCACTTACTAGAATGATATGCCTTTGTGTTAAAATTTAGCGCTATGTTAAGCAATCGTAATTGAACTTATGTAGAAGTCATAACTATCTGAGGCCGGGTGTCATACCCCGATTTTGGTCCTGAATTTTTTCATTTGGCGCTTGGCCTAAAGTTCATTTGCATGCATTCATGACCAAAGGCAACCATCCATTCCCACATCCATATTTTTTTTGATAAACATTGGTCATTATCTAACTTTTTTTGATCATGGTGTTTTTGATTATAAAATGGATTCTAACTATTTGACTTTTTAATTTTCAATTTGATTTTAATTTCAAAATAAATCTAATTCCAAATTTCAAGTTAATCTTAATTGTGTTTTTACTAATGATTCGAATTCTAATTGATTTTTGATTTCCAAATAAAATGTTAGAATTTGATATCAAAGTAGTTTTAACAAATTATAGATTAATTTGATTTTGATTGGTTTTATTGTTTTGTTTTTAATTGACATGTAGATTAGTCTTAGATTATTTCTAAAAAAATCCAAATCCATTTTATAACCAAAACACCTATTTCCATAAACCAAGTTACAACCATTCTTATTCTCTACCATCACTTCAATCAAGTTCAAACTACAACCATAAGCATACAATTCATTCAAACTTTCAAACCTTCATTCAATATATCCAATTCCATTCAATACAATTCAGTAAACATTCATTCATAATCCAAAGAAATTCCATACATACTTTTTCATTCATGCGCATATTTTACTATTTCATATTTTTACATTTGTCATATTTTTAAATTTGCATTTTCATATTTTCTTCATTTTCACATTGAGGTTTTCCATTCATTCATGTTTAAAGATCACCACACTATCATTCATATTCCAAATCATTCATTCATCTAACCATAATCATCCATTGAATATCGGAAAGTTCTAAGCTTAGGATGAAACAAAAAAAAACATAATATATTCAAGAGCCACCACGGTTACTAGACAAATAAGGGATTTTGCATACAGTATCAACAATGGTGAATTAAATAATATTCAAAGGGAAGAGGTGGAAAGTTCGGAGACTTGTTCACAAGCCAAGAGACGGAGGATGCTGCAGTTCAACAATCAGAACGGGTCATTCCCTTGCTGATGTACAAATGTCTTCAGCATATTTGGCATTAAATGGGACGGGCAATTCCAATGCGGATATTTTCCCGAAAGTGTCACAATGGATATCTGATGTTTCGGATAGTGATTCTGCTCCCAATTACGAGGACTTACAGTCAGCTGAAAGGTGGCTTGCAGACTGCTTCAAGGATACTGATATGCAAATTTGAGCAGAATGTGGGTCAGCGGCAAACAGAATTGCCGGCATATTTGATGACCTTGCATCAAACACAACCAAAGCCCTGCGAAAATCAAACCAAATCACACGACAGTCAGTACCCAAAACCAAATTGAGATTCAACTCAAGTCATTGTCTGAAATATTTGAAAACTGCTACCATGGCTATTGTTTACGTCACCTTGCTGACCAACTGAATAGAGACTTGAAGGGGCAATTCTCTCATGAAGCCAGACGTTTCATGGTTAATGATTTTTATGCCGCTGCATACGCTCTCCGCCATGCCCATGTTTTACAACTTGAGCCACCAACCTACCAAATCGATCAAAGAAGCGAAATGTCAAAATAAATATTCAAGCAAAACTTCAAGAGCACCATTCACAGTTTTAGCTCAAAACTCTCATAATATCAACAACTTGCCTTATCAGAACGATGTCGGCAATGTGAAGTTTGGTGGCTTCGCTCCAAACAACAAGGTTCAAGGAATATTCCTTAAAAAGGATAATCCAAGATGCCACATTAATACAAAAAGTAAGAAAGAAAGTTGGCTGCCAGATTATTATCCGTGTAGATGCAAATCGAAACTGAACTTTTGAGGAAGCTATGAAATTTGGCTCTTTGGCTAAAGATTGTAACCTGCAACGTATTGAGGAACCTGTTCAGGATGAAGATGATATTCTCAAGTTTTGTTGCAGAAAGTGAAAAACCTGTAACCGTATCAGATAAAAGCGAGGAACCTGTAATTGCATCTGATAAAAAAGGGTGATGAAACTATACCTACTGTTATTAACTCGTCATCAGTCGTAGCTACTGTTGGAGACAT
Organism: Lathyrus oleraceus; assembly: GCF_024323335.1. Taxonomy (NCBI): domain Eukaryota; kingdom Viridiplantae; phylum Streptophyta; class Magnoliopsida; order Fabales; family Fabaceae; genus Lathyrus; species Lathyrus oleraceus. The sequence goes on from NC_066584.1 coordinate 247,122,122, forward strand.
CGCATGGAAAGATGCCAAATACGGCCAGATATGGGAGTATCTCCGGGATGAATTTGGATTAACTCAGAGATTTGCAAGTCTTGATTTCAAGTTGAAATTTGTGGAGCACAACATCCGATTTCTATAAGAAATTCTTCAAAAATAGGAAATCCGATTTCCTAGAGTGGCTCATTATTACATTGGTTGATGCTGAAATTCTGTTGTCTCTATATGACATTGTTCAGCGGTCTGCAATGAGTCTTTAGCAGCAATTGGTGCAGCAAAGTAAAACCCACCTGCCAAGGAACAAATCAGCATAGGAAGATTCAGAAAAATAAAGAATTTGCGTAATGTAATGATTTTCATACCGTAGTAAAGCTAATCTCCAAATGCCCCTACTTGATAAACAACCTTCATTTTGGACTGTGTGCAGTTTCTGCAGGACACATTATGAGTACTTTACAGTTTATAAAAACTGCAATATTGTTTGTGCCGGCTATAAGAAGCCATTTTCTGCTTCTGAGACACCACCCCCGCCTTTAATCGCAAATGCTTCCCCCACTTTAAGAGTTGCTTTGTTGAAGCAGCATCAGTTCAACTCCAACGGCAACTGAAACGCATCAACGGCGGAACCATTTTGAAGACATCGTATGGAGGGCATGATACCTCAAAGATTGCCGACAGTATTCAGGATCGAGGCATTAATCAGGTTTATATACTCGGAGGATTCGGAACTCAAAACGAAGCAGCTATGATTTTTGAGGAAATTAGAAGACGAGGGTTGAAAGTTGCAGTGGATTTATAGCCATGTATGCAACTCTTGCAAGCCGGGATGTGGACTGTTGTTTGATTCCGGAATCACCATTTTACCTTGAGGGACCAGTTGAGTATCAACGCGTCATTCTGCTCATGCTTAAAGCTCTCCTCCAACACACTCCAATGGATGCTGCCCAAAGTCTACACATCTATGCAATTGTATCCCAATTGGTAGAAAGCACTTTGTGTTGGAAGGCATTAAGTGTGTTAGAAGCCCTTTTACAAAGTTGCAGCTCATTGACCCGTTCTCACTCCCATGATATTGTATCATTTGAAAATGGAATTAGTGGAACTGAAGAAACGTTTCTTGCTCCACAGACCTCATTCAAGGCTCGCAGCGGCCCCTTGCAATATGGTATGAGTTCAACACTGGTCTCAGTTTCTACACCAGGACAGGGTGTGTCAATCGAGTCGCAGAGAGAGGTAACTTTACAGAATAATCGTCTGTTTCTTGGACGGGTGTTAGACCGAGTGCACCAACAAGGCTGTGAGAAAACCGAAACCGATGTTCAATCTTTCACTGCAGTAAAAAATAAGATTAACAGCAAAGCATTAAAATCCAGAAATTTCCCAATTTGGGATTAAGGTAAAAGCGATTAGAAAAAGCTAAGTTCAGAATACCTTTTCAAATTGCAGCATCAAACAGGACCAATCCAATACTGAAAACAAAAAAAGTGTTTTGGCAGCAACCTCTTTTGATCTCTGGAGACCAAATTCGAAACCCTAGCCTGTGAGGATAAAAAGGGGAAGACGAAATCAAAGGGAGGCGGATTGAAAAAACGGAGCAAACAGAAAAACCCTAAATCTAAAAATCAAAAACAAACCTATTGGGAAGAGGCGAAAGAGGGAGGTCAGAGATTCGTCATTGTTGTTGCCACCGCCGAAGGTGAGCTTCTTCGTTTCAACCATTGGATTCATACACAATTTGAGTGAGGTTGAGGGTATTTGAGAGTTAGTACCGCGCATGAGAGAGCTTTGTGAGATTGAGAGAATTGAGTGAAGCGCGAGATGGAGAGAGGAGGACGATTGAGTTCGTTTGCGTCCTCATTCCTTTTTCTTTTCTTTATTTTTTTGCTTTATTCTTTTTAAAAAAAAAACAGACTTTTAAATCCCATTAAGTGAATGTTTAGAGTTTTTAAATAGTCATTAACTGTGGTTTATTGTGATTTATTGGTTTAGGTTCTAGTTAAATGTTTTTTAATATTCCCAATTCCTAACCTCTAAAATCCAACAGCCAGGCGGCTGGATTTTTTGGGGTAATCCAATAGTCTTTTTTATTATTATTATTATTTTGGGTTTATTTTCTTTAAAAAATTTGTTCCAATCTTTTCTTGGTTTATAAAGCCTATTTGACATTGTAAATAACAACTAGTTAGTAAGTGGCCCGGTGGAGAGGAGTGGTGTCTAGGTCTTTAGTGTAATGGGTTCGATACCCCTATGTGTAGTTTTTTCTTTTTAACATCTTTCTTTTACGTTTATGCTTTATTACTCATAGTTTTTATTATTGTTTAATAACATAGATTTGTTTTTTTTCTTTTAATTGCATCATGTGTTCGAAACCATTTGAAAACTATAAAAAAATCATACTTTCCTCGATTTAATATCGAGCCCTTTTTTCACACCCTTGTAAGTCGATTGCTTTTTAAGCATCGCCATCAACCTCACATAGCTTACTCTTGGGCTTTCTTACAATGAGCCGGTTCTCTTGCACTTACACTCATGCATTGCATTATTTGTTGTTTGGGCCTGATTTAATTATTTCACGATTTTTTAATCCCCATTTAACAAGATGTACCCCACTTCCCCAATGTGTATATATTTTTGTATTTGTTTTTATTTCTCTATTTGTTTTAGATGCTAACACAAGAATAAAACCAACCGTTTCAAAAAAATACAAAAATATGACTCGATCCAACGTCGAGTATTTTCTCAATAAACGAATCAATTCATTTCTCCCTCCTATTCTATTCTATTTCTTTCAAACTTCATCAAATGCTTGATCCAACGTCAAGCCATTTGTTCTGATAAAAACTCAAAAAAATATTAATTCATATTTAAGATCTTTCCAATAAAGGTGGAAATGGAACATGGTGTATACCATGCACTCCTGAGGTTAAGATTCGAGACGTATGCCTCGCCAATCTTAACTCTCGCCATCGTCTAAAATTGTCAATGTGGTTTCGTCAAACCCTTTCTCAATCAAATCTAAGATACCTAAATCTTATTTAACACTTTTCCAATAAAGGTGGAAATAGAACATGGTGTATACCATGCACTCCTGAGGTTAAGATTCGAGACATATGCCTCGCCAATCTTAACTCTCGCCATCGTCTAAAATTGTCAATGTGGTTTCGTCAAACCCTTTCTCAATCAAATCTAAGATACCTAAATCTTATTTAACACTTTTCCAATAAAGGTGGAAATGGAACATGGTGTATACCATGCACTCCTGAGGTTAAGATTCGAGACGTATGCCTCGCCAATCTTAACTCTCGCCATCGTCTAAAATTGTCAATGCGGTTTCTTCAAACCCTTTCTCAATCAAATTCCAAAATACTTAATTCCTATCTTGACCTCTTTCAATAAAGATGGAAATGGAACATGGTGTATACCATGCACTCCTGAGGCTAGGATTCGAGATGTATATCTCGCTCATCCAAGTTCTCGCCATCACTCAAAATACATCCAACCGATCAAACTCTTTTCTCGCCGCCGTGCGATTAATCAAAAACCTTTTTCATAAACGAAAGATATATTGTCTTAAGTGATACAAAACAATGTTTCGGCCACGATTGTTGAGTAGAGATAACTGACGCTTTTCCGAATGTAGATTTATAAATCCGTTCGATGTGTGGTATGCGTCCACTCCTCATCTGTTTTGGGTAAAACAATGTTTTCGTCGATTAATACAGTATAGCCTTCGCTAAAATCGATCAACAAACAAACATTTTTCTACCCAGAACTACGTAAGCCTTGACTTCTCTTTTGAGATACGTAGGAGTAGGATTTTTAAATCTTGTCAGGCCCACTAATAAAAAACTTAGGTTTAGTCCTTCGTCAAAAATCCAAAAACATTTCTTCTCTTTTCTATTCTTTCTTTCCCACCTAATAACTGAAAAGCCTAACACTTCAAACTAACATTAATGCACACAACTGACCTAATGGTTCCCGTTGAGTACAACGGACGTGAGGGGTGCTAATACCTTCCCCTTGCGTAATCGACTCCCGAACCCTGATATTGGTTGCGATGACCATATCTTATCCTTTCTTTTGTCTTGGGTTTTATCGATATTTCCCCTTTCCTTTTTAGGAATAAATAAAGTTCGGTGGCGACTCTGTTCAGTCCATCATTGCGAGCGTGCGATCGCGCTTCGCTTTGAAGTCGTATCCCCATTTTTCCGAGGTGCGACAGATGGCGACTCTGCTGGGGATCCACCCAATCCCTAAGCGAGTCAAGCCTAGTTAGGACGTTTGTGTGCCTTTGTTTGTTTAATTTTATGGCTTTTCCCTTATTTATTGCTTTTAATATCTTTATTGTTATATTGATATATGTTGTATATTGGTTCTATTGCGATTGTTGGTACTTGGGTATTTGATTGCAAACCATGTGGGAAAGACTCTACACCCGAGTCTAGAGTGAAAAAACATAAGATAGGACGATGGTTGAGTAGTACGGACTCCCGAGGTGAATACTTCGTAAGGGTCGGTACGAGAACCTCACTTAGAGTAGATTCTTTTGTAAATATTATCGCCCGAGGTGTATACCTCGTAAGCGTCGATGTTTCAAAGGAGTCCATGACTCTAAGGACCTTTTAGAACATTAAACCTTTGGCCAACTAGAAATGATGGTTGCGTAGTATGGATTCCCGAGGTGTATACTTCGTAAGAATCGATACGAGAACCTCGCTCAGAATAGATTCCCTAGATGGAGTTGATGACCGGAAAGTATTTTCCGTAAGTGTCAAACAGTCTTTCGAATCCATGACTTTGAGTACCCTGTCTAGAACCCAGTCGATGGTTGCGTAGTACGGACTCGCGAGGTGTATACTTCGTAAGAGTCGGTACGAGAACCTCACCCAGAATAGATTCCCTTGATGGAGTTGACGACCGGGAAGTATTTCCCGTAAGCGTCAAACATTCTTGTGAATCAATGACTCTGGGGATCCTTTGTAACAAAAGCCCTAGATCATACCCGGTGAGAACCCCATTTTGTAAAAGCAATCAAATTTATCCATACCTCGGAACTTTGAACCTAAAAAAAAAAACATTGCATCCATTCATTCATTGCATACGCATAAAAAGCAAAACTCTTAGTTGTTTCGCATTATTTCAGGAATCCAAGACTTGTTAGCAAGATGAATCCTGAGAGAAGAGGCACTTTTCAGTTCAAATACAAGACCGTGGACCTTACCAGCCTACAGAAGTTGAGTGCCAAAATAACACCACTCAAACTCAACAGCTTCGTACAAAACTATGGAAGAATTCTGGACATCCTGAATGAGAAGATGGACATGATGACCGCAGTGACTATTGCTCAGTTCTATGATCCACCTCTACGTTGTTTCACGTTTTCTGACTTCCAGTTGGCTCCTACCTTGGAGGAGGTTGAGAGGATCGTAGGCCGGAACTTGAAGGACCATAACCCATTTCCTAAGCTCGATGAAGATATCCCCCCCAAGAGAATAGCTTCAGCTTTGGGTCTGAAAGTTGCCGAAGTCGTGGATAATTGGGATGTGAAAGGACCTTTCAGTGGTTTTTCTAGGAAGTTCTTGGAAGATCAGGCCAAGAAGATGGAAAAAGAAGGGGATTGGGAATCCTTTTATGCTGTGTTAGCCGTGTTGATATATGGGATAGTCCTCTTCCCAAATATTGACCATTTTGTGGACCACCTGGCGGTGAGAATTTTCCTCTCTGGTAACCCTGTACCGTTCCTCTTGGCAGATCTCTACTACACTCTCCATGATCGTCATGAGAGGAAGGGAGGAATTGTCTTATGTTGCGCGCAGTTGTTGCACGCCTGGTTTAGATCCCACATGCCCGAAGAAGGTCCTTTTGTCTCAAAGGAACTCAAGCCCTTCCAGAAGTTAGCTTCCCTCACTTCCAGTCATGTTAAGTGGTATATCAGGGATTGGGAAACCGAGAATGTGATTGTCAGCATTGGAGACTTCCCCAATGTGCCGTTGATAGGAACCAAGGGTTGCATCAACTATAACCCCATGTTATCTCTAAGGCAACATGGATACCCTATGAATGGCCCTCCAAAAGCTGAAGCTCTAGAGCCTTTCATCTTACATGGTATTGAAGCGGATCATCCAATGGTGAAAAAGATCAAGAGGTCTTGGCAAGCAGTTATCAGGAAAGGTAAGGAGTTGGGTAAGAGAAATGTCATTGCCCGAGAGCCTTACACTTGTTGGGTTAGAGAAAGGGTTCAGATGATTAAACTCCCTTATCCATTTGATCCTTCTATCTATCCATTGGTTCCTGAGCCAAAGCCCATATTACCTGAAGATGTAGAAAAGCTCAATGCCCGTATCAAGGAGTTGGAGTTGGAAAATGCTGATTTGAGAATCAAGCTTGGCCGAGTCTCGATAGAGAATGGGAATCTGAAAGACGATCAACAAAAGAAGGACAAAGAGCTTGAAGTCTCCAACAAAAGAGCCAGAGAGTCTGAAGCAAGGAGGGAAAAGTTTGGACAAGCGCTCTATAGCACTAAATCTGTGTTCAAATCAAAGGAAGAGGAGTTGGATAGAGCTTTACTCCGGATTCAGAAACTCAACAAGACTCTAGAGCTGACCCTTGAGATGAAAAGAGAAGCACGACTAATTTCCGAGATTCGTACTCGTGAGCTGGAGAATACCATTCAGAAATACAAGGATACTCTGGAACGTGAGAAGCTGAAGACCGAAGAGTCAGAAAGAGTGTGCACACGGTTGAAACATCATTTGGATCGAGCCGATGCTAGAATCCAGGCACTTGAAGGTGGGGATCAAGATGCTGCCTATATGGTGTTGCTAAATGAATGCAGATATTGGAGAAACCTCTATAGGGACATAGAGGTGACAAAGGCTGAAGACGTGCGCATTATCCAAGATCTCCAAGGGCTCTACACTGAGTGAAAGGGCAAATTTCTGAAGCTGTCCGGATTTGCGAGTTCCATCATGCAAGAACTACCTGAGAAGCTGCAAGAAGCTGATTGGTGCATGTGTCCAGAAAACACCCCGCATCAAGTCTATAATTTCATTAAGTTTTGTAAGGCAATGTTATAAGGGTTAACTACCGACCTTGCTACGGTTCGGAAAGCCCATAAACCATGAGCACGTTGTTTGTATTTGAACTTGAATATGAGATTAATGAAAAATCACTTTTGAGATTCGTTTTATTGTGTTTCATTGCCTTATCATTTTAAATATTTGCAAACAAGTGTTGTGACATTTTGAAATGAATGATTGAAACTAACCAAGAGTTTTGCAAACAAAATGCATCCATACATGCATTCATGCATTTTCAAAACTAGAGTCTCATTCTGTCCTTTCTTCCTCCAGTTTCACGCTGAATTTTCAACACCAATATAATACTCGTGCCCGAGCTCGTCAAAGGATGGCAGATCAAGAGCATGAATTGGAGCGAGTGAGCTCAGAGCTCGAAGACCTGCGTGGAAACATGGGTCAGGTCATGGAAATATTGCAGGTCATCAGGGCAAAGTTAGACACCCAAACAACGGTTGTTTCTGAAATCGCAGGTCCATCGATTGAACCCCAACCTGCGAGGGCGGTACCAACAACCTGGCCAACCTATGGTTTACCTCCCGGTTTCACGCCTACAGTTGAAGGCGCCCCTGGTTTTGCACCATCTGCTCAGCAGACAGCTCCTCTACCGACCATCAATGAAAATCATCCAGTGGTTCACACGTTCGCACCTCCTCTCGTTCGTGCACACGTGCAACCCTACTTTGAGGACCAACAACACGCTCCAGACTTTTCAGATGAAGATGAGGAAAGGCAGGAGGACCTAAGAGGGATGAAGGAGAACTACCAGCTGCTTGAGAAGAGATTGAGGGCTATGGAAGGTGACCAAGTTTTTGGTGCTACAGCTAAGGAGATGTGCCTGGTGTCCGGTCTTGTGATCCCTGCAAAGTTCAGGACCCCAGATTTCGATAAGTATGAGGGCCACTCGTGTCCTAAGAGTCACCTCATTATGTACTATCGAAAAATGGCTGCGCATGTGGAGGATGATAAACTCATGATACATTGCTTCCAGGACAGCTTGAGGGGTGCTCCCTCCAAGTGGTACTTAAGCCTTGATAAGAGTAGGATCCGTTGTTTTCAAGACTTATCTGATGCCTTCATCCAACATTACAAGTACAACATGGATATGGCCCCAGATAGGAGACAACTACTCAGCATGTCCCAGAAAGACAAGGAGTCTTTTAAGGAATACGCGCAAAGATGGAGGGAAGTGGCCTCGCAAGTCGAACCACCTCTGGCTGAGAAGGAATTAGCGGATTGGTTCATGGATACAATTAAACCTGTGTTTTATGAAAGAATGGTAAGTAGTGTATCTGTAAGTTTCTCTGACCTGGTCGCTGTAGGCATAAAGGTCGAACTTGGATTAAAGAATGGAAAGATGACGACTACCTCTGAAACATCTGGTAGTAATGCCAAAAAGTTTCCTGGAGGATTTCAAAGAAAGAAGGAGGGGGATACGAATGCAGTGTCAACCAGTCAAAGAAGGAGTCAGTCATGGAAGAAACAACACCAATTTTCTCAACAACAACCAGCTTACCCAGTCCAATATGTTCAACAACCATATGTGGCAGCAGTCACACCAAATTTTAACCAACCACAAGCTTCAGTTTATCAACCTGTTCCTACTCAACAAGCGCCGATATACCAGCAGGCACCAGCGCCACCTGCTTATCAACAGCCGAGGGCACAGGCTCCTCGTCCACAAAATCCTCAAAATCAAAATAGGGTGCAGAGAAGTAGACTTCCGTTTGCTTCAATCCCTATGACATACACTGAATTGTACCCGTCATTGCTACAGAAAGGTCTAGTGACGCCCATATCTTTGGGTCCTCCACCAAATCCTTTACCTCCAGGGTACAATCCAGATGCTCATTGTCCTTTCCATGGGGGTGCCCCTGGACATGATTTAGAAGGATGTTATGCTTTAAAGCATATTGTGCGAGACCTGGTTGAGAAGAAGATTCTTTCATTTCGAGACGTCGGACCCAATGTCAAGAACAACCCTTTACCAGCACATGGTGATGTTAATGCCGTCGAAGATGCTTCTGATGTGTGTGTAATCAAGAACGTAGAAGATGTTAAAACTCCGTTGCTAGCACTTCATGCAGGATTGGTGGGGGCTAGATTGATTGATACTTGTCACGGTAGCTGTGAGGAATGTGCCATTCGGCCAAAAGGATGTAAAGTGGTACGAAATGACATTCAGAATTTGATGAATCAAGGTGTTTTACAAATTTCTGGTCCAGCAATAAATGAGGAAGTTTCGGTCATTGAACCCGTTTTTAATATACCAGAGCCGTTTGAGGTAACTTATCACAGAAGAGATGATGTTCATCCGTCACCTGTGGTGGTATGCATGCCTACACCATTTCCTTTTGAAAGTACCAAGGCGGTACCCTGGAAGTACGACATAACAGTGGTGGATGGAGTGGTAGATGGAAAGCCCAAAATTGCTGAAAGTAAGGAAGTTTTGGAGAATGTTGACACCGACATCACCAATATCGCAGGAACAAGCAGGATGACCCGCAGTGGTCGGATTTATACTCCCAATTTTGATGTGAACCCTCAAGAGCCAACAAGGGGAGCTGCAAATGTAAATCCTACCCCAGAACAGGGAGGGGCACAGCCGGCTGTGCAAACAGATGAAGCAAGTGACTTCTTAAGAATAATAAAGAAATCTGACTACAAGATAGTTGATCAGTTACATCAAACGCCATCAAAAATATCTATCTTGTCTTTGCTTCTGAATTCCGAAGCTCATAGGGAGGCTCTGCTAAAAGTGCTTGCTCAGGCTCATGTTACCCAAGATATCACGGTCGGCCAATTCGATGGAGTGGTCGCCAATATCACAGCTTGCAACACTCTAAGCTTCAGCAATGAAGAGCTACCCAAAGAGGGGAAGAATCACAATCGTGCTTTGCATGTATCCATAAAGTGCCAAGAAGATGCTTTGGCCAGAGTTTTAGTTGACACTGGATCATCCCTAAATGTTCTACCAAAGAGGGCACTCGCTAAATTGTCCTACCAAGGTTCAGAGTTGAAACCTAGTGCGCTTGTGGTGAAAGCATTTGATGGTTCACGAAGGACAGTAGTTAGGGAGGTAGAGTTACCGATACAGATTGGACCGCATGTATTCCCCATCAATTTCCAAGTCATGGACATAAATCCAGCTTATAGCTGCCTTTTGGGACGCCCATGGATACATGCTGCTGGGGCAGTAACTTCTACTCTACATCAAAAGATGAAGTTCGTTGTCGATAACAAACTCGTTATTGTCTCAGGTGAAGAGGACTTTATCATCAGTCAACTCTCCTCTTTCCGTTATATTGAGGCTGATGAGGATGCCTTAGAAACCTCCTTTCAAGCCCTTGAAATATCCAATGCTACACTTGAAGAGGTTAAGGATCCTGTTGAGAAAGCTGGCTTGTCATTCGCCTCTTTGAAGAGCGCAAAATCAGCAGTTGAAAGTGGAGGCCCTGCAGGTTGGGGGCAAGTCATCAACGTCAATGAGAAAAATGACCGTTTTGGTTTGGGGTACAAGCCTTCTACTAATGGAGGAGCCCTGGTCCCTACAAAGGACCGTGTGCGGAGCATACAAGAGGTTTTCCTGAGCAAAGCATTTATCCATGGAGATCAAGTTGGTGCAGTGGAAGATGACACTGAAGATGGAGAAACATCAAATCTGATATACCGATGTGAGGCAGCCCTGACAAACTGGGAAGCGGTTGAGATTCCAGAAGTTTTTCCTGTGTCAAAGTAATTGTTGTTTTCCTTTGTGTTTTTTGAAAATCCTTAGCTCTGCCCAAGGCTAATGGATCATTTGTAGGGCCCCTTTTGAATTTCAAAAAAATCATTATGACAAATAAATAGTGTTTTGTTCAAAATCTTGTCGTTCATTTTATCTGTTGTTTTTCTTAAAATGGCAATCCTTTCAGAAAACTACAAAAATATTTTTTTTACTTCTTTTGCATTTTTTTTATTTGCATTTTTCTAAAAAAACCCATCATTAAAAAACATGCAGAATAATCAATAAACTAGTTGAATTCGATGACCCCGCTACTTCCTATAATTTTGAACTCCCCATCTACCAAGCGGAAGGGGAGAGTGAGGAAGATTGTGATTTCCCAGAAGAACTGGAAAGGATGCTCGAGCACGAGTCAAAGGCCCTTCAGCCACATTAAGAACCAGTGGAAACAATCAACCTTGGCACCGAGGAAGACAAAAAAGAGGTCAAAGTCGGGACTACACTTGAGGCAAGCATCAAGGAAAGATTGATCAAGTTGCTATATGAATATGTAGATGTATTTGCTTGGTCATATCAGGATATGCCAGGTTTAGATACTGATATTGTGGTCCACAAGCTACCACTACAGCCAGATTGTCCGCCAGTGAAGCAGAAGCTCCGAAGAGCAAGACCCGACATGGCTCTAAAGATTTGTGACGAGGTGAAACGTCAATTTGATGCAGGTTTTCTAGCAGTTGCAAAGTACCCTCAATGGGTAGCCAACATTGTGCCAGTACCCAAAAAGGATGGCAAGGTCAGGATGTGTGTTGATTATAGGGATTTAAACAAAGCTAGTCCGAAGGACGATTTCCCTCTGCCACATATTGACACTCTGGTAGACAACACTGCTAAGTTTGCAGTCTTCTCCTTTATGGATGGATTCTCGGGTTATAATCAAATCAAGATGGATCCAGAAGACATGGAAAAGACCACATTCATCACCCCTTGGGGAACATTTTGCTATAAGGTAATGCCATTCGGTCTCAAAAATGCTGGGGCAACTTACCAAAGAGCAATGGTCACTCTTTTCCATGACATGATGCATAAGGAAATTGAGGTTTATGTGGATGATATGATTGCAAAATCTCAAAGTGAAGAGGATCACATAGACCACTTGCAAAAGCTATTTGAGCGTCTTCGGAAATTTCGACTACGACTGAATCCTGCTAAATGCACCTTTGGTGTCCGATCTGGAAAGTTGCTTGGTTTCATTGTTAGTCAACGAGGAATTAAGGTAGATCCTGACAAGGTTAGGGCAATACAAGAAATGCCTGCTCCGCGTACAGAGAAAGAAGTTAGAGGATTCCTGGGACGTTTGAACTACATCTCTAGGTTTATATCTCACATGACTGCTACGTGTGAACCTATATTCAAGTTGCTCAGAAAAGATCAAGCAGTTGAATGGAATTCTGACTGCCAAATGGCTTTTGAGAGAATCGGACAATACCTGCAAGAGCCCCCTATTCTAATTCCACCTGTTCAGGGGAGACCACTCTTTATGTACTTAACTGTGCTTGAAAAGTCAATGGGATGTGTGCTGGGACAACATGACGAAACTGGTCGAAAGGAGCATGCCATCTATTATCTAAGTAAGAGATTTACCGATTGTGAAACCCGATACTCACTCTTGGAGAAAACTTGTTGTGCTTTAGCATGGGCCGCTCGTCGTCTAAGACAGTACATGATTTGCCACACTACTTTGTTGATCTCAAAAATGGATCCAATAAAGTACATCTTCGAAAAGCCCGCTTTGACTGGAAGACTCGCCCGTTGGCAGATGTTGCTATCCGAGTACGACATCCAATATGTGTCTCAGAAAGCCATAAAAGGGAGTGTGTTGTCTGATTACCTGGCAAACCAGCCCGTTGAAGATTACCAGTCGTTGAAGTTTGACTTCCCGGATGAAGACATTATGGTAGTGAAAGACTGTGAAATCCCAGGACTTGATGAAGGACCTAAGCCCGGATCTCGGTGGAAGCTCATGTTTGATGGTTCCTCCAATTGCATGGGGCATGGCGTAGGAGCTGTCCTGTTAAATCCAAATGGTGGATACACTCCTTTCACAGCAAGGTTGTGTTTTGATTGCACGAACAATATAGCAAAATATGAGGCGTGCATCCTAGGCATTGAAGCAGCAATTGATCTCCGAATCAAAATCCTTGAAGTATGTGGAGACTCAGCCTTGGTGATATACCAAGTCAAGGGCGAATGGGAAACCCGTGATACCAAGTTGATCCCATATCGTGCCTATGTCATGGAATTGATAAAATACTTTGACGAAATCACTTTCCGTCATATCCCAAGAACTGAGAATCAAATTGCTGATGCTTTGGCTATGTTGGCTTCAATGTACCAAGTCAGATTCCATAATGAAGCACCTCTCATTCAGATCGAGCGGAAAGTTGAGCCTGCCTACTGCCAGTCAGTTGAGGAGGAAGCCGATGGTAAACCCTGGTTTCACGACATCAAATGCTTTTTGCAAAATCAAGAATATCCAATAGATGCCACAACCCTTGACAAGAAAACATTGAGGAGGTTAGCATCCAAATTCTTCTTGAGCAATGGTGTGTTGTACAAGAGAAATCACGACATGATTCTGCTCAGATGCGTGGATGGACGTGAAGCGGACCTGTTGATCAAGGAGATTCATGAAGGATCCTTTGGGACTCATGCCAATGGACATGCCATGGCCAAGAAGATTTTGAGAGCTGGTTATTACTGGTTGACCATGGAATCCGACTGCTTCAATTATGCTAGAAAATGTCATAAATGCCAAATCTATGCCGACAAGGTACACGTGCCTCCGACTCTACTAAATGTTTTGACGTTACCTTGGCCTTTCTCGATGTGGGGCATCGACATGATTGGCGCCATCGAGCCTAAAGCTTCCAATGGTCACCGCTTCATCCTGGTTGCCATCGATTACTTTACCAAATGGGTAGAAGCCGCCTCTTATGCTAATGTGACAAAGCAAGTGGTTGCACGGTTTCTCAAGAAAGAGATCATTTGCCGTTATGGAATCCCAAGCCGGATCATCACAGATAATGGGACGAATCTGAACAATAAGACCATGAAAGAATTATGCGAGAGCTTCAAGATTGAGCACCATAACTCTTCACCATATCGTCCAAAGATGAATGGCGCTGTTGAAGCCGCTAACAAAAACATCAAGAAGATCCTGCAGAAAATGGTAAAAACCTATAAGGATTGGCACGAAATGCTACCCTTCGCATTGCATGGATATCGGACTTCCATCCGCACTTCAACAGGGGCAACCCCGTTCTCTTTGGTATATGGGATGGAAGCAGTTCTCCCAATTGAAGTAGAGATACCTTCAATGAGAATCTTGATGGAGACCAAGCTAGAAGAGGCTGAGTGGATTCAAAATAGATTTGATCAGTTGAACCTCATAGATGAGAAACGATTGACTTCTTTGTGCCATGGACAATTATACCAGAAACGGCTTAAAAGGGCTTTTGACAAGAAAGTACGTGTTCGGGAATTCAGAGAAGGAGACCTCGTGCTTAAGAAGATCTTGCCAATACACAAGGACTCACGTGGGAAGTGGACTCCCAATTATGAAGGCCCATATGTTGTAAAGAAAGCTTTCTCCGGAGGTGCCTTGATTCTCACAACTATGGATGATGAAGAGCTCTCACACCCCGTGAACTCTGATGTAGTTAAAAAATACTATGCCTAACAAAAACCCGCTAAATCGAAAACCTGAAAGGGCGATTTAGGCAAAAAAAGGGTATCCCGGTGGACTGAAAACCCAAAAGGGCGGTCCAGGCAAAAGTTAGGGATGAATAAAAATGGTAGCTCGCTAAGTTGAAAACCTGAAAAGGCGACTTAGGCAAAAAAGAGCGTCCCGGTGGGTTGAAAACTCGAAAGGGCGATCCAGGCAAAAGTTAGGGGCATAAAGGCATAAACTGCATCAGTTGTTACTGATTTACACCGAAGAATTTGAGGTGGAAGATTAATCCAGTCGCTCCCCTTAGGAGCAAAGTTTTTTGGGGGATCATATCTATTAAGGATGTTAGTGGTCATGGGATTCAATGTAAACCTTTCCTTATTGCCATTTTCAAAAAAAAATGTAACACTCTATGGAGCTACGCCATTTGTGTGCTACCATTCTTGAATAAAATACACGTTTTCCCAATCATTGTCAATTTGTGTTCATCTACGCTTTTCTTTGTTATGCAAAATGTCATTTATTTGTTAATAATGAAGTTTTGAAACTTGGAAAAAGAATTTGAAACTTAGAACAAATTTACTTTGATACATGTGAAAATCGAAGGAAAGTCATTTGTTTCCCCGAAAGGCTCAAAGGTTGCATAAATACTCCAGGATCACCAACAAAAGTCCCTATGGAATATAACTCATGAATCCTCTAGAAGGATGGACCTTTGTTTATTTATAACTGTCAATCGTAATAGTTTCTCCTCTGGATGCGCCTGTTAATTGTACGAGTGTGAGTTATTGGTGTTGAGGAATCAGAATCTCTGTCCCTACAAACACCCAGTCTGCTAAGTGTCAGCATTCTCATAATCATGATCATTCATATATCATGCAAAAATTCAAATCATGCATAGCCGAAAGGTATTTCGTGCTCATTGTGCATTGACCTAGGTCTTGCTGTTGATCCTATGTCCTTGGACCTCTAATTCCAGTTTGTCTTTGGTATCCTTAAACCAACATCCGGTTTTCATGGTCATTTTCAAGTCCAATTGTTGTTGGCAAAATCCGTTAAAAGCTGGTTGTAGTCCATTGCTTACGGTCAAAGTCCATCTGTTTTTATTCCGGGGTCCGGTCATACTTGAACCTGCTCTGAAGAGTTTTTTCCAATTTTTGTTCAATACCATTCAGGTCATGTATGAACCTGTTGTTGAGCTTTTATTCCGGGGTCCGGTCATATTTGAACCTGCTCTGAAGAGTTTTTCCAATTTTTGTTCAATACTATTCAGGTCATGTATGAACCTGTTGTTGAGCTTTTATTCCGGGGTCCGGTCATATTTGAACCTGCTCTGAAGAGTTTTTCCAATTTTTGTTCAATACTATTCAGGTCATGCATGAACCTGTTGTTGAGCTTTATTCCGATGTCAGGTCATATTTGAACCTGTTCTGAAGAGTTTTTTTTCCCTTTGTTTTGTTCAATACTATTCAGCTCATGTATGAACCTGTCGTTGAGCTTTATTCCGGTGTCAGGTCATACTTGAACCTGCTCTGAAGTTTTTCCTTTTGTTCAATACTATTCAGGTCATATATGAACCTGACGTTGAACCCTTATTCCGGTGTCAGGTCATACTTGAACCCGCTCTGAAGTTTTTCCTTTTGTTCAATACCATTCAGGTCATGTATGAACCTGTTGTTGAACCCTTATTCCGGTGTCAGATCATATATGAACCTGCTCTGAAGAGTTATTCTCCATGATTATTCCCCAGCATTGTCAGGTCATATATGAACCTGTTTGTTGTGTCTGAACCGGTTGTGCATTTTCTTTCTTATTCAGGTTTGGTAAGTCATATGTGAACTTACCACCGAAATCCCTTGTATTCTAAGTGTCGTTTATCAAATTTCACTTCGATTACTCCCCAGTGTGCGTTTGATTCTCCAGCAGGATTGTTTTTGTAACACCCCGATAAAATATGATAATTATTTAAATTAAGTTAATAGTATATTTATTAATTTAATTAAATAATTAGATTTTTATTGGAATATTATTTGGAATTATTATTATTGGAATAATATAAATTGGAATATAAGTTGGAATATATATAAGGTCCCATTTGGTAAAAAGGGTTTTACGTGAAAACAGAGAACACGTAACATTGGGAGAAAAGGGAAGAAAGTGAGAAAAGGGCAAAGAGGAAGAGCAAGAGAGCAAGGGTTGAAGAAGGGAAAAGCTTGAAGCTAAAGGATTGCCGGATTAATTCAGGTAAGGCGGGTTTATCGTCGTTTAATGGGTATTATGGATTAACATGTAATGGGTAGTGATAAGCCGTTGAATTGACCCTAATTGGGATGTTGAATGCTGAAAAATTGAGATGAATAAGTTATGTTAAAGCTCTAATTGAATCTGTAATTGGATGAGTCTTGACTTTCCGAACGTGTAGCTTTTTACGGAATTGGAATCGGAGGTCCGGAAGTCCTCCAACGGCGGAAAATGCGGAGAATTCTGCATTCTGCTTCGTGTTAGCGCAGGAACAGCTTTCTGTCTTGCGTTAACCGGTTAACCCAGGGTGTTAACCGGTTAACACTGTTATGAATTGTGAAAATATTGTTGTCTGTCTTGCGTTAACCGGTTAACCCAGGGTGTTAACCGGTTAACACTGTTATGATGTGCCAGGAAGCGTGTTCTGTTTGCGTTAACCGGTTAACCCAGGGCGTTAACCGGTTAACACTGTGTGAAAAGTGAAAATTTTATATTTACATGTGGTGTGCATGTTTGATGTTGGCCTATATTGGCATATGATATAATAGGGATCATTTCCCGTTGTTTTGAGTGGTAGGGGTATTAGTAGAGTGTGCTAATACTGTGATTGATTATGTGTCATGATATGATTATGTGATAAATATGTGGATGATGTATGATTGTATGCATAATGCTGTGGATGTATCTATTATGTATGCAATTGTGAATGGACTGTTTATGGCTTAGAGTGTGAGCATATGTCCATTGTGGATGATTGTTGGTGTTTGCATGACTAAGTGATTTAGCTTGCATATTGTGGCCTTTATGGTGGTAGCTAATTCCCATGGTGAGGAATTAGTGATGAATTATTGTGGATTGTTGTTGATGTTTGCATGCTAGGTGATTTAGCGTGCATAGCATAGCCCTTGGGGTGGTAGCTAATTCCCATGGTGAGGAATTAGTGATGTGAGTCACTAGGTCTCAAATGAGTGGGACTAGTGAGCTTGGTAGCCGTATCTAGATTTGATCGGTGAGGTTGAACTATATGTTCACGAATAGTCCGTACCGCATGCATGGAGTCTCATTGCATAATGTATGTATTGTGTATAATATGAATGGATGTGTTCCAATATTATACGTGTGTTTTGATGTTTATGTTGAGCATGATTATGAGTATGAGTTGATGTTGCCGTTACTGAATGTGTGATATGATTAGGGTGATGAGATGTGTTCATTTACTTAGCATTACATGATATTTTATAATGCTTATTATATCGATTGAGGAACTCACCCTTACAACTATGTTTCAGGTAACGAGCAGTGATTGAGTAGAAGCTAGTGCTTGGAGTCTAGTGTAGTTCCTTAGTGGGTCATGCTCTGGTAGATGTAACATCGGGACGGGATGTTTTACCTTGTTTTATTTGTGGTTGTTGAACAAGTTTTACATGTGATGTGTTACATGTTTTGTTCATTGTTGGATTTTATTCCGCTGCGTATTGTGCAATGTTTTATTTTGATAAACAAATGAGTATGACCAGTTATTTGGAAAATGGTGTGAAGTGTCAAGTGTGACACCCTTAATTGCATATTTACTCTGAATTATGTTTGTTGTTTTAATTAAATATTGGGGTATTTTAGAAGGGTGTTACATTAGTGGTATCAGAGCATAGTCGGTCGAGTCGAGTCGTAATTATTCTGTTTCCCTGTACGTGATAGATGTTGTGTAACCCTATCAGTACTTATTGTTTTAGCTTGTTGGGTTTTCAGAATAGAGATGGCTGGAAGAGGTAGAGATGATGTTGCGATTGCTGAGGCTCTGGGTATGCTAGCTGGAGTACTTGGAGGGAATCCGAATGTTGTGGGAATGGGAGCTGCTCGTCAACTGAGTGAGTTCCAGAAGAACAATCCTCCAATGTTCAAGGGAGCATACGATCCAGATGGTGCTCAGAAGTGGTTGAAGGAGATCGAGAGGATCTTCCGAGTGACTGAGTGTGCCGATAACCAGAAGGTCAGGTTCGGTACGCATATGCTGTTAGAGGAAGCAGATGATTGGTGGGTTGCTGCCCGCACTGAGTTGGAAGCTGCTGGGAGTGCTGAGATCACTTGGGCGGTGTTCAGAGAGAGATTCCTGAGGAAGTACTTTCCAGAGGATGTCAGAGGAAAGAAAGAGATAGAGTTCTTAGAATTGAAGCAGGGCAACCGGTCTGTTACTGAGTATGCTGCTAAGTTCACAGAGCTGTCGAAGTATTACACTCCCTATGATGAGGCTACTGGGGAATTTTCAAAATGTGTGAAGTTTGAGAACGGGTTACGTCCCGAGATCAAGCAGGCTATTGGGTATCAGCGGATCAGAGTGTTTTCTGACTTGGTTGACTGTTGCAGGATTTTTGAACAGGATACCAAGGCCAGAGCGGAGAGCTATCAGCAGAGGGTTGATAGGAAAGGCAAGAATCAGAATGATCGTGGGAAACCATATGCAGCTGGCAAAGGTTTCCAGAGACAGAGTGGGATGACGAGACCTAGTGGGGGAGACTCCAGTGCCCCTGCTAAGTGTTATAGATGTGGTCAGGCTGGACATCGTATCCATGAGTGTACCAGTAATGAGAAGAAGTGTTTCAAGTGTGGAAAAGGTGGTCACTTGGCTGCAGAGTGCCGGTTGAGGACTGTAACTTGTTTCAACTGTGGAGAGATGGGTCATATTAGCCCACAGTGTCCTAAGCCGAAGAAAGAGAACCAGTCGGGAGGCAAGGTCTTTGCTTTATCGGGTTCTGAGACTTCTGCAGATGATCGTTTGATCCGAGGTACGTGTTATATTAATGGCTTTCCTCTTGTAGCTATTATTGACACAGGTGCGACTCATTCCTTTATATCTTTGGATTGTGCTGTGAAACTTAAATTAGAGATATCTGAGATGCATGGTAGTATGGTGATTGATACTCCTGCGAAGGGTTCAGTGACTACTACTTCAGTTTGTTTAAATTGTCCTTTGAGTATTTTTGGTAAAGACTTTGGAATAGACCTCGTGTGTCTTCCACTAGTGCAGATTGATGTTATCTTGGGTATGAACTGGTTGGTGTTTAACCGAGTTTCTATCAACTGTTTTGATAAGACTGTGATCTTTCCTGAGATTGAGGAAGGAAAGAGTTTGTTTCTATCAGCAAGGCAGGTGAATGAGGCAGTAGCAGATGGGGCAGAGTTGTTTATGCTGTTAGCGACTTTGGAGGCTAAAGATAAACTGGTGATTTGCGATCTAGCCGTGGTGTGTGATTTTCCTGATGTGTTTCCTAAAGAAGTGAATGAATTACCGCCAGAGCGTGAAGTTGAGTTCTCGATTGATTTGGTACCTGGTACTAGGCCGATGTCGATGGCTCCATACCGTATGTCTGCTGTTGAGTTAACTGAATTGAAGAGTCAGTTGGAAGATCTGTTGGATAAGAAATTTATTCGTCTGAGTGTGTCACCGTGGGGTGCACCAGTGTTATTGGTTAAGAAGAAAGAAGGTACTATTAGGTTGTGTGTGGACTACAGGCAACTGAATAAAGTGACGATCAAGAATCGGTATCCTTTGCCGAGGATTGATGATATGATGGATCAGTTGGTTGGTACGAGTGTGTTCAGCAAAATAGATTTGAGATCGGGGTATCATCAGATACGTGTGAAAACTGAGGATATTCAGAAGACTGCTTTCAGAATAAGGTATGGACATTATGAGTATTCTGTAATGCCTTTTGGTGTGACTAATGCGCCTGGGGTATTTATGGAGTATATGAATAGGATTTTCCATCCGTACCTAGACAAGTTTGTTGTGGTGTTTATTGACGATATTTTGGTGTATTCGAAATCTGAAGAAGAGCATGCTGAACATTTGAGAATGGTTTTAGGAGTTCTACGAGAAAAAAAGTTATTTGCTAAGCAGTCTAAGTGTGAATTTTGGTTAGAAGAGGTTAGTTTTCTTGGTCATGTGATTTCAAGAGGTGGTGTTGTTGTTGATCCTTCTAAGATAGAAGCGGTATCTAAGTGGGAAGCTCCGAAGTCAGTTTCTGAGATAAGGAGTTTTCTTGGACTTGCAGGTTATTATAGGAAATTCATTGAGGGATTTTCTAAGTTGGCGTTACCGTTGACGATGTTGACTAGAAAGGGGCAAGCGTTTGTTTGGGACTCAAAGTGTGAAGAAGGTTTCCAAGAGTTAAAGAGAAGGTTAACTACTGCTCCTATTCTGATATTACCGAGTCCATCGGAACCATTTGAGGTTTTCTGTGATGCTTCCTTGTTGGGTTTGGGTGGTGTTTTGATGCAGAATAAGCAGGTTGTAGCTTATGCTTCGAGACAACTGAAGATTCATGAGAGGAACTATCCGACACACGATTTAGAGTTGGCAGCTGTGGTATTTGTTCTGAAGTTATGGAGGCATTACTTGTACGAATCAAGATTTGAGGTTTTTAGTGACCATAAAAGTTTAAAGTATTTGTTTGATCAAAAAGAGCTGAATATGAGACAGAGGAGATGGTTAGAGTTTCTGAAGGATTATGACTTTGGTTTGAATTACCATCCGGGTAAAGCAAACGTAGTGGCTGATGCATTGAGTCGGAAATCATTGCATATGTCTATGTTAATGGTTAGAGAATTGGATTTAATTGAGCAGTTTAGAGACTTGAGTTTGGTGTGTGAGAGTACTCACAATAGTGTTAAATTGGGAATGTTGAAGTTAACGAGTGGTATTCTGGATGAGATTAGAGAGGGTCAGAAATCCGATGTGCTTTCGGTTGATAAGTTGACTCTAGTGAATCAAGATCAAGGTGGTGAATTCAGAGTTGATGAGAATTGTGTTTTGAAATTTGGTAATCGGGTGTGTATTCCGGATGTTACCGAACTTAAGAAGAGTATTCTTGAGGAAGGACATCGTAGTGGCCTGAGTATTCATCCTGGAGCTACGAAGATGTATCATGATTTGAAAAAGTTATTCTGGTGGCCGGGAATGAAAAGAGAAATTGCGAGTTTTGTTTATTCTTGTTTGACTTGTCAAAAGTCAAAGATTGAGCATCAGAAGCCGTCTGGGCTAATGCAACCGTTGGCTATTCCAGAGTGGAAGTGGGATAGTATCAGTATGGATTTTGTTTCTGGGTTACCGAGGACAATTAAGAATTTTGAAGCTATTTGGGTGATTGTTGACAGATTGACAAAATCGGCTCATTTCATTCCGATCAGAATGGATTATCCGTTAGAGAGATTAGCTGAGTTGTATATTGAGAAAATCGTAAGTTTACATGGTATTCCGTCGAGTATTGTTTCGGACAGAGATCCTAGATTTACATCGAAGTTCTGGGAAGGTTGGCAGAGGGCTTTGGGAACTAAGCTGAGATTGAGTTCTGCATATCATCCGCAGACTGATGGTCAGACTGAGAGGACGATTCAGTCACTGGAGGATCTTTTGAGGGCTTGTGTTTTGGAAAAGGGAGGTGCTTGGGATTGTTATTTACCTTTGATTGAGTTTACCTACAACAATAGTTTTCATTCGAGCATTGGTATGGCACCGTTTGAAGCTTTGTATGGTAGGAGATGTCGGACACCTTTATGTTGGTATGAGTCCGGTGAAAGTGCTGTGGTTGGACCAGAGATTGTTCAACAAACTACGGAAAAGATTAAGATGATTCAGGAGAAGATGAGGATTGCTCAGAGTCGTCAGAAGAGTTATCACGACAAGAGGAGGAAGTCATTTGAGTTTCAAGAGGGAGATCATGTGTTTCTTCGTGTTACTCCGATAACTGGGGTTGGTCGAGCTTTGAAGTCGAAGAAGTTGACACCTCGATTTATTGGTCCTTATCAAATTTTGGAGAGGACAGGGGAGGTAGCCTATCGTATCGCTTTACCGCCGTCACTTGCGAATTTGCATGAGGTTTTTCATGTGTCTCAGTTGAGGAGGTACATTCCTGATCCGTCGCATGTAGTCCAAGTAGATGATGTACAGGTGAGAGATAACCTGACTGTTGAAACATCACCTATGAGGATAGAGGATCGAGAGTTGAAGCAGTTGCGGGGTAAAGAGATTTCTTTGGTAAAGGTAGCTTGGGGAGGACCAGCAGGTGGCAATGTGACTTGGGAACTTGAGAGTCAGATGAAGGAGTCTTATCCAGAGTTATTCGCTTGAGGTATGTTTTCGAAGACGAAAACTCTTTTAGTGGGGGAGAGTTGTAACACCCCGATAAAATATGATAATCATTTAAATTAAGTTAATAGTATATTTATTAATTTAATTAAATAATTAAATTTTTATTGGAATATTATTTGGAATTATTATTATTGGAATAATATAAATTGGAATATAAGTTGGAATATATATAAGGTCCCATTTGGTAAAAAGGGTTTTACGTGAAAACAGAGAACACGTAACATTGGGAGAAAAGGGAAGAAAGTGAGAAAAGGGCAAAGAGGAAGAGCAAGAGAGCAAGGGTTGAAGAAGGGAAAAGCATGAAGCTAAAGGATTGCCGGATTAATTCAGGTAAGGGGGGTTTATCGTCGTTTAATGGGTATTATGGATTAACATGTAATGGGTAGTGATAAGCCGTTGAATTGACCCTAATTGGGATGTTGAATGCTGAAAAATTGAGATGAATAAGTTATGTTAAAGCTGTAATTGAATCTGTAATTGGATGAGTCTTGACTTTCCGAACGTGTAGCTTTTTACGGAATTGGAATCGGAGGTCCGGAAGTCCTCCAACGGCGGAAAATGCGGAGAATTCTGCATTCTGCTTCGTGTTAGCGCAGGAACAGCTTTCTGTCTTGCGTTAACCGGTTAACCCAGGGTGTTAACCGGTTAACACTGTTATGAATTGTGAAAATATTGCTGTCTGTCTTGCGTTAACCGGTTAACACTGTTATGATGTGCCAGGAAGCGTGTTCTGTTTGCGTTAACCGGTTAACCCAGGGCGTTAACCGGTTAACACTGTGTGAAAAGTGAAAAATTTATATTTACATGTGGTGTGCATGTTTGATGTTGGCCTATATTGGCATATGATATAATAGGGATCATTTCCCGTTGTTTTGAGTGGTAGGGGTATTAGTAGAGTGTGCTAATACTGTGATTGATTATGTGTCATGATATGATTATGTGATAAATATGTGGATGATGTATGATTGTATGCATAATGTTGTGGATGTATCTATTATGTATGCAATTGTGAATGGACTGTTTATGGCTTAGAGTGTGAGCATATGTCCATTGTGGATGATTGTTGGTGTTTGCATGACTAAGTGATTTAGCTTGCATATTGTGGCCTTTATGGTGGTAGCTAATTCCCATGGTGAGGAATTAGTGATGAATTATTGTGGATTGTTGTTGATGTTTGCATGCTAGGTGATTTAGCGTGCATAGCATAGCCCTTGGGGTGGTAGCTAATTCCCATGGTGAGGAATTAGTGATGTGAGTCACTAGGTCTCAAATGAGTGGGACTAGTGAGCTTGGTAGCCGTATCTAGATTTGATCGGTGAGGTTGAACTATATGTTCACGAATAGTCGGTACCGCATGCATGGAGTCTCATTGCATAATGTATGTATTGTGTATAATATGAATGGATGTGTTCCAATATTATACGTGTGTTTTGATGTTTATGTTGAGCATGATTATGAGTATGAGTTGATGTTGCCGTTACTGAATGTGTGATATGATTAGGGTGATGAGATGTGTTCATTTACTTAGCATTACATGATATTTTATAATGCTTATTATATCGATTGAGGAACTCACCCTTACAACTATGTTTCAGGTAACAAGCAGTGATTGAGTAGAAGCTAGTGCTTGGAGTCTAGTGTAGTTCCTTAGTGGGTCATGCTCTGGTAGATGTAACATCGGGACGGGATGTTTTACCTTGTTTTATTTGTGGTTGTTGAACAAGTTTTACATGTGATGTGTTACATGTTTTGTTCATTGTTGGATTTTATTCCGCTGCGTATTGTGCAATGTTTTATTTTGATAAACAAATGAGTATGACCAGTTATTTGGAAAATGGTGTGAAGTGTCAAGTGTGACACCCTTAATTGCATATTTACTCTGAATCATGTTTGTTGTTTTAATTAAATATTGGGGTATTTTAGAAGGGTGTTACAGTTTTCCCCAGCAAGTTTGTCTTTTACCATTTGTCTGTCTCCCTGTGGATCATCAACATTCCCCACATATTGGTCTGTCTAGTAGCATCTCCTGTCAAGGGTCCACCATATCCCTAGCAGGGAAGAAAATTAAAAAAATCACGCATATCATGTCATGCATATCATATCATATCACACCATGTCATAGGGATTCAGGATCAAAATCCGGGTCTTCTTAGTATTTAACCATCTCCCACTATGATCATATGAAGAGTGTCCTGCTTCATATTCTCTAGTTGAAGATACTTAAATAGGGGCAACTGTCATACCCCGATTTTGGTCCTGAATTTTTTCATTTGGCGCTTGGCCTAAAGTTCATTTGCATGCATTCATGACCAAAGGCAACCATCCATTCCCACATCCATATTTTTTTTGATAAACATTGGTCATTATCTAACTTTTTTTGATCATGGTGTTTTTGATTATAAAATGGATTCTAACTATTTGACTTTTTAATTTTCAATTTGATTTTAATTTCAAAATAAATCTAATTCCAAATTTCAAGTTAATCTTAATTGTGTTTTTACTAATGATTCGAATTCTAATTGATTTTTAATTTCCAAATAAAATGTTAGAATTTGATATCAAAGTAGTTTTAACAAATTATAGATTAATTTGATTTTGATTGGTTTTTATTGTTTTTGTTTTTAATTGACATGTAGATTAGTCTTAGATTATTTCTAAAAAAATCCAAATCCATTTTATAACCAAAACACCTATTTCCATAAACCAAGTTACAACCATTCTTATTCTCTACCATCACTTCAATCAAGTTCAAACTACAACCATAAGCATACAATTCATTCAAACTTTCAAACCTTCATTCAATATATCCAATTCCATTCAATACAATTCAGTAAACATTCATTCATAATCCAAAGAAATTCCATACATACTTTTTCATTCATGCGCATATTTTACTATTTCATATTTTTACATTTGTCATATTTTTAAATTTGCATTTTCATATTTTCTTCATTTTCACATTGAGGTTTTCCATTCATTCATGTTTAAAGATCACCACACTATCATTCATATTCCAAATCATTCATTCATCTAACCATAATCATCCATTGAATATCGGAAAGTTCTAAGCTTAGGATGAAACAAAAAAAAACATAATATATTCAAGAGCCACCACGGTTACTAGACAAATAAGGGATTTTGCATACACTATCAACAACGGTGAATTAAATAATATTCAAAGGGAAGAGGTGGAAAGTTCGGAGACTTGTTCACAAGCCAAGAGACGGAGGATGCTGCAGTTCAACAATCAGAACGGGTCATTCCCTTGCTGATGTACAAATGTCTTCAGCATATTTGGCATTAAATGGGACGGGCAATTCCAATGCGGATATTTTCCCGAAAGTGTCACAATGGATATCTGATGTTTCGGATAGTGATTCTGCTCCCAATTACGAGGACTTACAGTCAGCTGAAAGGTGGCTTGCAGACTGCTTCAAGGATACTGATATGCAAATTTGAGCAGAATGTGGGTCAGCGGCAAACAGAATTGCCGGCATATTTGATGACCTTGCATCAAACACAACCAAAGCCCTGCGAAAATCAAACCAAATCACACGACAGTCAATACCCAAAACCAAATTGAGATTCAACTCAAGTCATTGTCTGAAATATTTGAAAACTGCTACCATGGCTATTGTTTACGTCACCTTGCTGACCAACTGAATAGAGACTTGAAGGGGCAATTCTCTCATGAAGCCAGACGTTTCATGGTTAATGATTTTTATGCCGCTGCATACGCTCTCCGCCATGCCCATGTTTTACAACTTGAGCCACCAACCTACCAAATCGATCAAAGAAGCGAAATGTCAAAATAAATATTCAAGCAAAACTTCAAGAGCACCATTCACAGTTTTAGCTCAAAACTCTCATAATATCAACAACTTGCCTTATCAGAACGATGTCGGCAATGTGAAGTTTGGTGGCTTCGCTCCAAACAACAAGGTTCAAGGAATATTCCTTAAAAAGGATAATCCAAGATGCCACATTAATACAAAAAGTAAGAAAGAAAGTTGGCTGCCAGATTATTATCCGTGTAGATGCAAATCGAAACTGAACTTTTGAGGAAGCTATGAAATTTGGCTCTTTGGCTAAAGATTGTAACCTGCAACGTATTGAGGAACCTGTTCAGGATGAAGATGATATTCTCAAGTTTTGTTGCAGAAAGTGAAAAACCTGTAACCGTATCAGATAAAAGCGAGGAACCTGTAATTGCATCTGATAAAAAAGGGTGATGAAACTGTACCTACTGTTATTAACTCGTCATCAGTCGTAGCTACTGTTGGAGACATCGCATGGAAAGATGCCAAATACGGCCAGATATGGGAGTATCTCCGGGATGAATTTGGATTAACTCAGAGATTTGCAAGTCTTGATTTCAAGTTGAAATTTGTGGAGCACAACATCCGATTTCTATAAGAAATTCTTCAAAAATAGGAAATCCGATTTCCTAGAGTGGCTCATTATTACATTGGTTGATGCTGAAATTCTGCTGTCTCTATATGACATTGTTCAGCGGTCTGCAATGAGTCTTTAGCAGCAATTGGTGCAGCAAAGTAAAACCCACCTGCCAAGGAACAAATCAGCATAGGAAGATTCAGAAAAATAAAGAATTTGCGTAATGTAATGATTGTCATACCGTAGTAAAGCTAATCTCCAAATGCCCCTACTTGATAAACAACCTTCATTTTGGACTGTGTGCAGTTTCTGCAGGACACATTATGAGTACTTTACAGTTTATAAAAACTGCAATATTGTTTGTGCCGGCTACAAGAAGCCATTTTCTGCTTCTGAGACACCACCCCCGCCTTTAATCGCAAATGCTTCCCCCACTTTAAGAGTTGCTTTGTTGAAGCAGCATCAGTTCAACTCCAACGGCAACTGAAACGCATCAACGGCGGAACCATTTTGAAGACATCGTATGGAGGGCATGATACCTCAAAGATTGCCGACAGTATTCAGGATCGAGGCATTAATCAGGTTTATATACTCGGAGGATTCGGAACTCAAAACGAAGCAGCTATGATTTTTGAGGAAATTAGAAGACGAGGGTTGAAAGTTGCAGTGGATTTATAGCCATGTATGCAACTCTTGCAAGTCGGGATGTGGACTGTTGTTTGATTCCGGAATCACCGTTTTACCTTGAGGGACCAGTTGAGTATCAACGCGTCATTCTGCTCATGCTTAAAGCTCTCCTCCAACACACTCCAATGGATGCTGCCCAAAGTCTACACATTTATGCAATTGTATCCCAATTGGTAGAAAGCACTTTGTGTTGGAAGGCATTAAGTGTGTTAGAAGCCCTTTTACAAAGTTGCAGCTCATTGACCGGTTCTCACTCCCATGATATTGTATCATTTGAAAATGGAATTAGTGGAACTGAAGAAAAGTTTCTTGCTCCACAGACCTCATTCAAGGCTCGCAGCGGCCCCTTGCAATATGGTATGAGTTCAACACTGGTCTCAGTTTCTACACCAGGACAGGGTGTGTCAATCGAGTCGCAGAGAGAGGTAACTTTACAGAATAATCGTCTGTTTCTTGGACGGGTGTTAGACCGAGTGCACCAACAAGGCTGTGAGAAAACCGAAACCGATGTTCAATCTTTCACTGCAGTAAAAAATAAGATTAACAGCAAAGCATTAAAATCCAGAAATTTCCCAATTTGGGATTAAGGCAAAAGCGATTAGAAAAAGCTAAGTTCAGAATACCTTTTCAAATTGCAGCATCAAACAGGACCAATCCAATACTGAAAACAAAAAAAAGTGTTTTGGCAGCAACCTCTTTTGATCTCTGGAGACCAAATTCGAAACCCTAGCCTGTGAGGATAAAAAGGGGAAGACGAAATCAAAGGGAGGCGGATTGAAAAAACGGAGCAAACAGAAAAACCCTAAATCTAAAAATCAAAAACAAACCTATTGGGAAGAGGCGAAAGAGGGAGGTCGGAGATTCGTCATTGTTGTTGCCACCGTCGAAGGTGAGCTTCTTCGTTTCAACCATTGGATTCTTACACAATTTGAGTGAGGTTGAGGGTATTTGAGAGTTAGTACCGCGCATGAGAGAGCTTTGTGAGATTGAGAGAATTGAGTGAAGCGCGAGATGGAGAGAGGAGGACGATTGAGTTCGTTTGCGTCCTCATTCCTTTTTCTTTTCTTTATTTTTTTGCTTTATTCTTTTTAAAAAAAAACAGACTTTTAAATCCCATTAAGTGAATGTTTAGAGTTTTTAAATAGTCATTAACTGTGGTTTATTGTGATTTATTGGTTTAGGTTCTAGTTAAATGTTTTTTAATATTCCCAATTCCTAACCTCTAAAATCCAACAGCCAGGCGGCTGGATTTTTTTGGGTAATCCAATAGTCTTTTTTATTATTATTATTATTTTGGGTTTATTTTCTTTAAAAAATTTGTTCCAATCTTTTCTTGGTTTATAAAGTCTATTTGACATTGTAAATAACAACTAGTTAGTAAGTGGCCCGGTGGAGAGGAGTGGTGTCTAGGTCTTTAGTGTAATGGGTTCGATTCCCCTATGTGTAGTTTTTTCTTTTTAACATCTTTCTTTTATGTTTATTCTTTATTACTCATAGTTTTTATTATTGTTTAATAACATAGATTTGTTTTTTTTCTTTTAATTGCATCATGTGTTCGAAACCATTTGAAAACTATAAAAAAATCATACTTTCCTCGATTTAATATCGAGCCCTTTTTTCACACCCTTGTAAGTCGATTGCTTTTTAAGCATCGCCATCAACCTCACATAGCTTACTCTTGGGCTTTCTTACAATGAGCCGGTTCTCTTGCACTTACACTCATGCATTGCATTATTTGTTGTTTGGGCCTGATTTAATTATTTCACGATTATTAATCCCCATTTAACAAGATGTACCCCACTTCCCCAATGTGTATATATTTTTGTATTTGTTTTTATTTCTCTATTTGTTTTAGATGCTAACACAAGAATAAAACCAACCGTTTCAAAAAAATACAAAAATATGACTCGATCCAACGTCGAGTATTTTCTCAATAAACGAATCAATTCATTTCTCCCTCCTATTCTATTCTATTTCTTTCAAACTTCATCAAATGCTTGATCCAACGTCAAGCCATTTGTTCTGATAAAAACTCAAAAAAATATTAATTCATATTTAAGATCTTTCCAATAAAGGTGGAAATGGAACATGGTGTATACCATGCACTCCTGAGGTTAAGATTCGAGACGTATGCCTCGCCAATCTTAACTCTCGCCATCGTCTAAAATTGTCAATGTGGTTTCGTCAAACCCTTTCTCAATCAAATCTAAGATACCTAAATCTTATTTAACACTTTTCCAATAAAGGTGGAAATGGAACATGGTGTATACCATGCACTCCTGAGGTTAAGATTCGAGACGTATGCCTCGCCAATCTTAACTCTCGCCATCGTCTAAAATTGTCAATGTGGTTTCGTCAAACCCTTTCTCAATCAAATCTAAGATACCTAAATCTTATTTAACACTTTTCCAATAAAGGTGGAAATGGAACATGGTGTATACCATGCACTCCTGAGGTTAAGATTCGAGACGTATGCCTCGCCAATCTTAACTCTCGCCATCGTCTAAAATTGTCAATGCGGTTTCTTCAAACCCTTTCTCAATCAAATTCCAAAATACTTAATTCCTATCTTGACCTCTTTCAATAAAGATGGAAATGGAACATGGTGTATACCATGCACTCCTGAGGCTAGGATTCGAGATGTATATCTCGCTCATCCAAGTTCTCGCCATCACTCAAAATACATCCAACCGATCAAACTCTTTTCTCGCCGCCGTGCGATTAATCAAAAACCTTTTTCATAAACGAAAGATATATTGTCTTAAGTGATACAAAACAATGTTTCGGCCACGATTGTTGAGTAGAGATAAGTGACGCTTTTCCGAATGTAGATTTATAAATCCGTTCGATGTGTGGTATGCGTCCACTCCTCATCTGTTTTGGGTAAAACAATGTTTTCGTCGATTAATACAGTATAGCCTCCGCTAAAATCGATCAACAAACAAACATTTTTCTACCCAGAACTACGTAAGCCTTGACTTCTCTTTTGAGATACGTAGGAGCAGGATTTTTAAATCTTGTCAGGCCCACTAATAAAAAACTTAGGTTTAGTCCTTCGTCAAAAATCCAAAAACATTTCTTCTCTTTTCTATTCTTTCTTTCCCACCTAATAACTGAAAAGCCTAACACTTCAAACTAACATTAATGCACACAACTGACCTAATGGTTCCCGTTGAGTACAACGGACGTGAGGGGTGCTAATACCTTCCCCTTGCGTAATCGACTCCCGAACCCTGATATTGGTTGCGATGACCATATCTTATCCTTTCTTTTGTCTTGGGTTTTATCGATATTTCCCCTTTCCTTTTTAGGAATAAATAAAGTTCGGTGGCGACTCTGTTCAGTCCATCATTGCGAGCGTGCGACCGCGCTTCGCTTTGAAGTCGTATCCCCATTTTTCCGAGGTGCGACACCGCGCAATAGAAATTTTGGTGTTAATGCATGTTAGAGATATGGTATAATGAACCATACTCCTAAAACATACCACACACAAAAAGAAAATGATCAAATGATGGACCTAATCTCATCCATACTTGTATTGGTTCATCTAACATGAAGTTATTGATGAACCAATTATCCTTAGGATATTGATATGTCATTGGCAAATGGAGGGATAAAATAAAATGGGATTGAAGATTGAATGGTAAGGGAGATGAAACAAACACAAATTGGTCATGGGAGGAATTTTATCAAATTAAAATCATTAATTCATTTTGGGAGATGAAATGTACATTTCATCAATCCCCTAAATACAATGATTTTAATCCAACAAAAGTCAAATCAACCTTGACCAAGGTCCAAGCACATTATCAAAGTCAATAAAAATGGCTCAACACAATTTCTATACAATTAATCAATTAAAAAACAAATTAAAATGCATTTAATTAAATTATGTTTGATCAAAAACCTAAAACCTCTTCAAAATACCAAATAAATGGCCAAGAGATTTATCTTAGGTCAAACAAGATTAAAGGACCTTAGACAACAAATTTCATCATTTTTAAAAAGTCAGAAGTATTTTTAAACAATTAAAAATATGCACAAAAACAATTAAATCATGAAAAATATCAATATTAATCCAAAAAATAATTTTAATTCAGAAAATGAAAAAGAAAAATATTTGAATTTTTTTGTGAAAGTCCCATATTTTTTGGATTAATAATGAAATTAATATGAATTAATTAAAAATAAGCAATTAAATGAAATAATCAGAAATTTAAAAAAAAAAAAGAGCCATATGATCTCCCTCATTGATTGAGGTGACAAATCAGATGGTGATAAGCGCGCGTTCCACATGTTCCCTGGTTAACTGAACCACACACATGATAATCAAAAGCAACGCACAAGATTAAAACATTTAAACTAGATCCTATGGTTGAGATGCATGACAACACATCACCGGAGCCAAACCTCCAGCCTTCTTCTCCGATGAACCTCATCGGACTGGTCCACCCTCAACCATCACCAAAATGAAAAAGCAAGATATGGATTTAAAGAAAAAATGCTCAGGAGCTCGAATCTGGCCTCAATTTTGTCCAATTCAAAGTATATAAAACGATACAGGGATTTGAATTTTGAGGATCATGAACTGAGTTGCTTTGATTTGACCTCAAAGCAACTCAATCTTCTTGCCTACATTGATAGGACTTTAGACAATCAAAAACCAACAAGAATAGTGAAGAAATTGAGAGAGAATCGAAGAGAAGAAGTTTCTGAAAAATCACCTTCGAGTTGATCTAATTCCACCTGATCTTGATATGGATTTGATTGCTTTCTCCTCCTCTTGCTTGCAGAAACCAAATGAGATGAAAAGGGAAGTGAATTTTTGGAGTTTGAACTTCCAAACAGAAGATGAAGTTCAAGCTTGATTTCAAAAGAAACCTTTAGATATTCTATGGCAGTGGGGGTTTGAATTGGTCTAGCAAAGCTTAGGCAAGGTGTTGATCATGAATCTGAATCCTTAAGCTTGTTTAAATAGGCAATGCACTTGATATTTACACCACTTGAAATTTGGACAAATTTGGAAACTCCTTTGCATGGGTGCTTGGGCAATCATTTGGGCCTTAGGGGTGATTTAATCCACTCCCAATTTGTGTACAAATTATGTTTAATGCATCATGTGTAAGCATGCAAAAGAATTTGATCACTTGAAATCCAATCTTGCCAAAACACTTTCCATATTGAAGCAATGTGCAAGTCCCTCAATTTTGAACCAAATGAGATGATCTTGGATGTTTTGGAAAGGTGAGATCAAGGGGAACAACTTTCATGTTGAACACGTTTTCATTTGAAGCTTGGATCATGATGAATTTTGAGATGTAAGTTTGGGAAATCAAACATATTTGAAAATTTTCAAAGTCCCAAGTCAAATGTTCACTTCTTCCACCTTGAATAACTTTTTCTATGGACTTCAAATGAGAAAAGTTCCTTTATAAAAGTTGTATCTATTTCAAACATATTCAATTTGTTCACAAATTTGACCTCATTTGGATTTGGCATGAAGGAGTTGTGTATTTTAGAAGTTGAGGAAAATCACTTGTTCAATGGTAATGGCCCAAAATGACCTATAATGTTTCCTCTTGGCACATGCATTTACATGTTGAATTTTCACTTACTCCAAACATAAAAGTTTAAGTAGACATCCTTAATTTGATCATTAAATTTTAATGGATATCATCTCATAAAAAATGAGCAAGTTATGGCCTTGGGAAGTTGGCATTCAAACTAGGGTTTAGACAAAATGACCTATAATCTTTCACCCTAAAAAATGACTTTCCAAGCAAAACTAGCTCTTAAATTCAACATGAAAGTTGTTTGGAATGTCATTTTGAGTAACATTTATCTTGTAATCATTTTCATATGAAAAAAATTGTAGGAGATAGGGTCTAGGAAACCCCAATTTTGACTAGTTGACTTTCTCTGGTCAACCACCATGAACCATCTTGCTAGCTTGACATTCTCTTGACTTTTGGAACTAATAGATGATCATATATGTGTAAGATGATGTAAGGTGAAGTATCCCTTGAAATGTTTGATCAATTGTTGAAGAAACTTGTTGAAGAAGTCACACAAGATACCCAAATGAATTAGGGTTTCCCAGGCAAACCAACTCCAAACTCTTGATGATTTCTTGATCAAAATAATATGTGAATAACATGGGGATCCATATATGATTCTTAGATCCAATGTAAACCAATTTTTGATTGAGCTCCTTGCATTGAGGGTCTTAAACCATATATATGAGCATACACACTACCTACAAAAGAGTTAAAATATACATTTTGGTTAGTAAATAATGAAAAACAAAGTATGATACAATAATATGTGCTTGGTGTTCTCTCCCAATGCAAACCCAATGAATGGAGGGGTAAGAAGAATGCCAAGGTGTGATCCTAATGCTGATGCATATGATGAGATATCATGAGGGATCTTAGGGTCAAAATTGGGGTCTTACAGTACATAGTTTAAGAGTTTGTAACTTGTATTTTCTCTTCATTCCCTTATGTTGTATTGTGTGGATCCATCCCCCAATTGTGGGTCAAATGTTCCTCCACCCCATAATCATGTAATAGCTTAGATTTATTGTTTTCTAGTTAGTTCACCATGCATGTTAATAACAAAGATAAAATATAAAACGATAAATAAAGCATTTCAAAAGAAACAAAAGGTACTTGATTCAACGTCAAGTTGTTTTCCGAATAACACTCACACCATTGCAATGTGAATATTTGATCCAACGTCAAATATTCTCCATCAATTCCATGATCCACTATTCACATCCATTCTCCATTCTCTTCTCAACCTTATTTTATCTCTCACCTCCATTCTTCACTCACACTTTTCATAATAAATTCAAACACTTGATCCAACATCAAGTTCCTTTTCCAAAACCATTTTCATAACAAATTGGAATGCAAAATAGGGTGTACGTGTTTGTACACAACATTCAAGTACTTGGGTTGTCGGCCGTACCTAGCTTGAGGAACCGACACTTGACTTCCCCCCTTAAAACATCTAATGATTCAAACAAGTTAGATCTACGCGCTATGAGGGAGAAAAAGAGTAGTTAGGACTCCATGGTCCCCTCAATTCCCAAGTACTCTGATTGTTGACCGTACTTAGTCAAGGGTCAGATCCTCGTCTCCATCTAAGTTCGAATGATTAGACTTGCCAAACTCTTTTCACAATTCAAATCTCTTTTTTGGATGAAAAAGAGTAGTTAGTATAACATTGTCCTCTTAACTCCCGAGTTATTGGACCTCAGCTTAACCTTTCTGATCATCATTTTATTCTCAAACGTGTGTGTGTGTGTGTATATATATATATATATATATATATATATATATATATATATATAAATATATATATATATATATATATATATATATATTCTGCTTAAGAACAAGATGATGATATCAGAAAAGTTAATTTGAGTCTTGCATTGCGGAAAAGCTTTGATTCTAATACAGTGGATGGAGATAACTTGCAAGGTTAACACTCCAACACTGAAGTTGGTTATATGAATACTCAAGGTGAAGTGAAATCTTGGAGAATGAGTTTCATACCTGCTTTGGCACTAGAGAGGGAGTATTTATAAGGTAGGAAGAATTAGGTCTTATAGAAATTTCCCTCTAGGCCTTAATCTGGCATATATTAGTTTCCCCTAGGCTTGCTATCCTAAAGGGTGTAGGAACTCTTTAAATTGGGTTGGGCAAAGTGGTTGCACATGTGACTCCACACATTATAGGGGAGTTGAATTGTGGGGTTTAGAAAAATTATAGTTTGAAAATTTATTGTCATCATTTTCAGAGTTTAAAAACATTTTCCATAAAAATATCTTAAAGATAGCAACAAAAAATAAATATGTGGAAAATAAAGAGATAAGGGTAAGAAGATGACACCAAAAATTATAGAGGTTTGGTCTAAATCAAATGGCATAATCCTCTCCCAAGACTTGATCTTGAGAGTATCAAGTAATGCTTATAAGCTTTTAGTAGGTTTAGCTTATGAACCCTGTTATACAAGGAAAAAGAAGTTTTAAATTAACTTTCAACCAAACAACAAGCAAAGGAGAGAAGCGGTTAGTCTTCCTTCTAAATGGCTGACTGGAGCAATTAGTCTTTCTTCCAAACAGCGGACTGAAATGGTTAGTCTTCGTCCCAAAAACGAACTTAAAGGGGTTAGTCCCCAAGCTAAACTAATATTTTATACGGACTTACCTCGAACCAAAATCATAGTTTTTAACAAGCTTTCCTCCTAACCGAACCAAGATTTTGAACAGGTTGACCATCAACCACACTAAGATTTTGAATCGAGCATATCTCGAACTGAAGTAAGCTTTTAAATTAGGTTGAGCTTACAAACCAAACTAGGGGTTTGAACTAGCTAACCACAAACTAAGTTGAGATTTTAAACCAGACTGATCTTGAACCAAAGTAAACTTTTAAACTTGGTTGAGCTTATGAACCGAACCGGTGACTAAGAATCTAAATCCCCAAACAATTTTTTTAAAGGATTTAGCTTTGAAGCCAAACAAGCACTCCCTTACGGATAAATTATTTAACCGAGAGAAAAACACTTTCTGGTGAATTTACAATAATGCCCTTTTCCAGAATTGAAAATATTTACTTAGACATAATGGTTTCTTGAAGCACTACAACTAAATTAAAGTGAGAGAAAGTGAAGACACACTTAGAGAGAGAGAGAGAGAGAAAGAGAGAAAAGTGAGAAAGAGAGCTCATGTTTTCAGCATATGAAAGTATGAAGATAGATACCTCTATTTATAGGTTATAGGTTGGCACAAGCAAAGAAAGACCTATGGGCTGAAATTTAATGTGTCAATCGATTGCCTCTTAAGCCCAATTGATTGAGAGCCTAAAATTAATTAATTATAAATACTAAAATTTGAAATAATAGATAAATAGATGTTCCCCTTCATTAAAAATCTATCTTAATCGTTTAAGGACAACATTTTCACTTAACAAATCAATTAGGTAAAGGGAACAATCGATTAGAGAGTTTAAAGCTTTGTCCAAAACTTTCTGAAAGTTCCTAATTCAATTGGATACACTCTAAAAGGATTTTGAGTTGTTTAATTTGATAAATAAGGGTTTAAAATAAGTTTTATTATGTGTGTAATTTAGCTATATTAACTGTTTGTCATACTTAATATGTTTGCTTGCATCTTTAACTGTTTGTCATACTTGCACAACTAGATGATTTAAGTTTTATCAAAGGTTTCATATTCATAAGTGAAACCAATTTTTCATATCCAAGTTAATAAAGTTGTAATCATTAAAGTCACATAATCAAAGGCACACCATTAGAGTCATCTTTAGCTTTGATCACTTCTTTGAATAACCTGCAAAACATGATTCCACATTTTCCCCTTTTTTATGATGACAATACAGCTCTCAGGGAGGTAGTAAAAGGAAACAAACAAAAATTATATATATATATATATATATATATATATATATATATATATATATATATGTGTGTGTGTGTGTGTGTGTGTGTGTGTGTGTGTGTGTGTGTGTGTGTGTGTGTGTGTGTGTGTGTGTGTGGAGTGGTTAAACTCTCCCTCAATTAAGTAGAGAGTATATTCTACTCCCCTGAGAGTATACTTTTCCCCCTTTTTCATGATAAAAAAGACGGGTAAAATATGCATTGCAGGAATTTAAATATGAAAACATAGGCATTTAGAAAGGAAAAATAACACACTTTATTAATTAAAGTAATATTGAATTGAGTACATAAAGCGGGAAAATGCATGAATTGAAAATAAATAGAAAACAGAAAAGCAAATATACTTAGAAAACCAAGACATATAAGTGAGACTACTCATTTCCACATGTATTATCATTATTTGAAATGATCTTCTTGATATCTGCCACATCCTTGGCCACATTCTGATAAATTTCCATGATCTTATTGCTTGTTGTTTTTTATGATTCTTCTAAGTCCTCTACTTCATCTATTCAATCTTCCTTTAGTTATTCATGTTTTATGTGAATCTTCATGTTCCTAAGAAAGGAGTAATCAATCATATTGTTGAGGTTGATACATATTGAAGGCGCCCAGGAGCTTAGTGATTATTGAGTGATCCATATGGAAGTCATACTCGCTGATTTTCTTTAGAGGTGATCACATGGATAAATATTCCGTCAACCCAGTTGCCTTGAATCTTTTCTATTAAGAGCCAAAGAGGGACTATATTATCTCTAATGACAAAGTTGAGGTTGATATTTCTTGGCAAGATAAATCTAGCTATGAGGTAGTGGATGACACTAACTTTTGGTTTGAAAAATATTGACTTAGTAGGAAATCTTCTTTTCTACATAGGGTTCATGACAAGGGCGTTCGAAGCAATGGAGCGCTTGAAGTTCTTGGTTCCTAATTGACCTTTATATGTGTAGGATGTTCTTTGGAAGGGTAGCTCAAATATTCTACCAAACTGATATTTCTGGATATCTATTTTGACTCCTTTTACGGATGATCTTAAAGATGTTCCAACAATTGATAAATTTGTATAAAATTCCTTCACAAAGATTTGAAAAGGTTCTATCGGGTACCTTTGTGAAAAATTCCCTTAGTGATCATTTATATCTTTGGATGTATGGTTTGTAGCTTTTCATGAAGCTTTCCTCTATGAACCATGGTTGGTTTACTTTTTGGTGGATCATCATCTTTTACTCTTTGGTTCTCTCTATCATACATGCAGAGAAAATATTTCTTGCTTTTTGATGAGGCCATGATGATAGTTATGACAATAGAGAAAGAACACACACAAGAAATAAGAGTAGAGAGAAAAATATGAGATGTAAAAGAGTGAAGAAGGGTTACTTGTTTATAGTGGTTCCTCTGACGAGTCTGAGCGTGTAAACCTTGCATAAAATTAATGGAAATTGTGCATAATAAAATTTAGAACAAAGTCTTTCCAAAAGCGATTGCCTAATCTATTTGGCTAGGGCCCAAATTGATTAGGTGATTAATTATATAGAAATATTGATCAATTTTGATCAATGCGAAGATCTTATTGACTTGTAGAAGAAGTTTCAATCAGATTGGATTTGAAAAGGAGCACAAGAAGGTCCTTTAATCGATTGGCTCAAAACTCCAATCAATTGGGCTTATTCAAATTAGCCTCTTTGGGGATTTTTGGGACTTGTGTTGGATTTGCTTTGGTTTCATACTTTTTGCACCCTTACCCACCTTATTTGCACCTTTTTTCTATAAAAGACTAGAAAGCTCATCCACGGGGTTAACACAAATATTTTAAATTGATGATAAAAAATTAAATGCACTATTTTAAAGAATTAATCAAATTTTTCCGATAATTTATCCTTAAAATAGTATTCTACCTCAATTATCAAGAGTCCTTGATAAAACCTCACTCTTTCGAGGGAATTCCAACACATTGTGGCATGCCCTTCTCTTCGGATCGCTAGAT
This sequence comes from Lathyrus oleraceus, assembly GCF_024323335.1. Taxonomy (NCBI): domain Eukaryota; kingdom Viridiplantae; phylum Streptophyta; class Magnoliopsida; order Fabales; family Fabaceae; genus Lathyrus; species Lathyrus oleraceus. The sequence continues at coordinate 247,161,557 of NC_066584.1, forward strand.
ACGATAGTTGGTTAAATAACGAGACCAATAAGTCCACCATAAAATTATTTAATAAACATACTATGAGGCTAGAAGATCGTCACATATTAGAGATTTAGAGGTCATCCTCAATTAAAATCCTTGTTTTGATCACAACCGTTGGTACACCATCAACAATTATCTTCAGATCATAATCTTTACACTAAACTCTATTGTATACTTTAGAGTATGCTCTTTTCTTTGCACAACTTCATTATGACTTCATAAAAGCTATAAATATTCCCTGCAAAACATACTAGCATTTCACCTTTGGTACCCAAATTTTCTTGGGTCAAGGCGCGTTAGTGGCTCTATAAAGTTTAGGGTTACAAACTTTAGGACTTTTCAGTTTATCAAAATAAAAAGGCTCAGAATGGCCTAGTCTTTTGCAATAAGAACACTTATAAATAGGTCAATTTGATTTCTTCCTATTTAGTCCTTTACTAGGTGCTCTATCAGATTTAAAACATAGTACATTTTATTTAAGGAATGTCTCTGACTTGATAAGATCAAGTCAAGATTTTCTTTACCGTTAGTAAATTTACTTAGGGTTTCATTCATATTTATCACTTCCTTTTCAATGATACACAAGTCTCACATGTTCGTGTTGAGTTTCTAATATTAGTCATTTGAATCTTAAGAGTTTTATTACCTTCTTCAAGAAACTCTAGATACTACTTAAGGTCTAAGTTACGTTTTTTAATCTTATATTTTTCTTCACTTAACTTAGCACTTATTTTAAATAACTGCTTGTAAGATGGCTTTGTTATCTCATGGTCATCTTTTTAGTTAGATACTTTCAAGAGAACTTCATCTTCTTCGTCGGAAGAAGATTCTTTGATGGTTCTCCCTTAGGCTGACTCTTCATTTTTGGAGACTTTGTTTTCTCTTCTTTCAAAGATTCCAGTGGATGAGACTTCTTCTTCTTCTTTTTTTCTCTCACAAATGAAGTTCCTTCATTTGATGTTGAACTCTCAGAAGGTCATTCAACTACTGAGTATATTCTTTTAAAGGAATCCATATGAGTTGTTTGTTAGGAGTTTGATGAAGTTTATGAGGATTCTTCATTTTGGAGCTTAAGCCTTCATATTTAAATAATTGAACTAGTTCGTTCAACTTTTCTATGATTTCATCCTTTTTTAAATTATTTTCCTGAAGTTAATAGATACTCCCACCTCTTGATTTAAGGATTGGATCATATTTCCAATTCTTAATCTTAGGTATTTTTTAGTAATAAAAGTTCCAATAATTTCTAACATTTATAAATTTGGAAAAACATTTACGGATGAAGCATTCATCTTCTTCGTCTCCTATGTTCATTTTTTTTTGTTCGATACTTGGAGAAAATCCATATATCATTTAAATAGTATCCCACATTTCCTTCACGGATTTACAATTATAAAGATAAAGGAGTTTTCTATCAAGGATATTACTAGAAAGTTATTAGTTTTGAAATCTATTTCAAATTTTGTGTTTTCCTATACGGTCCAAAGAAAAACAAGTTTATCTTATACTTCACCATTTATGTTGTGAGTAGGAAAAAACAATTATTTCCTATTATTTCCCACAACTCTAAATCAATACTTTGAATAAAAAATTTAAGTCTTGTTTTCCATAGTTCAAACTTATCACCATTAAATGGTGGATGTGTGTTTAGGAGAGATCTCTTGTTATAAAAGGTGTTGGAAGTCATCTTCCTCATGAGGTGATTAGTCTTTAAATAGGAGTTAGACTCTGATTTCAATTGTTAAACATATGACTCCATACACAAGAGAGGTGAGGGGGTAAATTATGGGGTTTAGAAAAACTATAGTTTGAAAACTTATTGTTATCATTTCCAGAGTTTAAAAACATTTTGCGATTAAAACATTTTAAAGATAGAACCGGAAAATAAATATGCGGATAATAAAGAGATAAGGGTAAGAAGATGACACCAAAGTTATAGATGTTCAGTCGAAATGAAATGACCTAATCCTCTCCCCAAGACTTGATCTTGAGAGTATCCAGTAACGCTTATAAGCTTTTAGTAGGTTTAGCTTATAAACTCCCTTATACAAGGAAAATGAAGTTTTAGGTTAACTTCCAACCAAACAACAAACAAAAGAGAGAAGCAATTAGTCTTCCTTTGAAACAGGGAACTGAAGCGGTTAGTCTTCCTTCCAAATAGTATCCTGAAGCGATTAGTCTTCCTTCCAAACACGAACTTTAAGCGGTTAATCCCCAAGCTAAACTGAAATTTTCTACGGACTTATCTCAAACAAAAACTAGAGTTTTTAACAGGCTTTCCTCCAAACTGACCGATATTTTGAACAGGCTGGCCACAAACCAAGATAAGATTTTAAACCAGGATGAACTCGAAATGAAGTAAGCTTTTAAACCGGGATGAGCTTACAAACAAACTAGGGTTTTAAATAGGCTAACCATAGACAAAGTTTAGATTTTAAACCAGACTAATCTTGAACTCAAGTAAGCTTTTAAACTGGGCAGAGCTTACAAACCGAACCAGTGACTTCGAACTAAAATCCCCAAACAAATATTTTAAAGGGTTTATCTTTGAACCCAAACAAACACTCCCTTAAGGATAAATTATTCAATCGATAGGAAAACACTCCTTGGTTAATTTACAATGACTTTCTCGAAGCGCTACACCTAAATTAAAGTGAGAGACAATGAAGAAATATTTTTAAGGAGAGAGAGAGAGAGAGAGAGAGAGAGCTCACATTTTCAGGATATGAAAATATGAAGGGATACACCTCTATTTATAGGCTAGAGGTTGGCACAAGAAAGTAAAATCCATGGGCCAAAATTAATGTGTCAATCGATTGGCTCTTAAGCCCGATCAATTAGGAGCCCAAAATTAATCGATTTCAAATGCTCAAAATGGAAATAATACATAAAGAGATGTTTCCTTTTACTAAGAATTTGTGTTAATCATTTATGATTAATGTTTTCACTTACCAAATTGATTGGGTATAGGGTCCAATTGATTGGACAGTTCAAAACTTTGTCCAAAACGTTTTGACAGTTCCTGATTTAATTGGATATGCTCAATAAAAGTTTTGGGTTGTTTACTTTTAGATATAAGATATTTTAAATATATTTTAGTGCATGTGTAATTCAGCCGTACTACTTTACGATAACATCTATGTGTTTTTACAAAACACAGCTCACTCTGACGCGACTAGGTGAACTTTCACACTTTGAAGCTTCAATACTTGTCGAATAAACCAATAATATAAAGTTTTTATTGAATCTTGTTGGATATGAGGCTTTAGGTATATTCAGGTTGAATTTCATCATCAGAGGATGTTTGTAGTGTTCATTAAAACCTAATTTGCATGCTTGCATCTTTAACCGTTATTCTTACTTGCTTGACTTGATTCTTTAAGTTTTATCAATGGTTGCATCTCCATAAGTGAAACCAATTTGTCATATATAAGTTGATAAAGTTGTCATCATAAAAACCACATCATGAAAGACATACAATTATAGTCATTTCTTTGAATTACCTGTAAAACACGGATCCACAAAATTTACATTTTTGTCTCTCGAGCTTGGAAATGAAAAGTTATGGAGATTTTTCAATAAATGTATGTCTAATAATTAGGATATTTAACCTAACTATCCCATGGGTGGCGCTAGGTTATCAGTCTAGAGAGAGAGGCATATGGCTATACCATTGGAGATGGTGGGGGCAATTCTCCCATATTGCCTATTTACAGGAACTCTGGCATTCTAGATGAGGGACCTCTGGAGGTCAATGGTCCCATTCCTAACTTGATCATTCTAAGTGATAGCTCTAGAACTGAAGGATATCTTTTTGAGAGTGGAGGTTTCCCTCCCATCTCTTCTGATGGGAATGAGGGGGGAAACTCCCACCTCCAATTTACCAGGTGGTTGTCGCCCACTTGACTTCTTTTGTTTGTTATCATGAAGAAATAAAGTGGAAATTATTTCTCAAACTAAGACAAGGGCCCTTCACTTTTCTAATACTTTTGGCGTCGCTAGTGGTAGGGAACCTACAGAGGAAGAAATTAGGAACATCTCCTTTTTAGGAATAACAATTCCGGGTGATATCTCTAAATACAAAAGGTACATACAACGACTCCACCGTTACTACGGTCCTTCGAAGGACCGTGGAGATATCTCTAAATTTAGGTGCTTATATATATTTTTATTTTTTAATTAAACATTTTTAATTTATTACCATAGGTTTTTAAAACAACCGTAGTGATATCAGTTGATGTTTCATGAGTTTGATTCCCATCACCTGCTAATTCATGATTTCTTCAGTATTTTATCATCGTCTTTCATTTTTATTTAAAAAGAGAAGTTATATCACTATGATTCTTTAAATTAATCGTTGTGATATATTTTATAATTTTGTAAAATTTTAATTACTTAAAACCTGACGCTTTTTTTAATAAAATATCAATAAATGTAAATCTTATATCACCACGGTTGTCTAAACACACCGTTATAATATATATTTATTTTTTTTTAAAAAAATTTAATTGCTTAAAACCTTACGCTTTTTTTAATAAAATATCATTAATATAAATCTTATATCACCATAGTTGTCTAAAAACACCATTGTAATATATTTTTCATTATTTTTTAAAACTTGTAATTACTTAAAACCTAACATTTTTTATAAAATTACATCATATATCACAACGATTTTGATAAACAACCATGGCGATATTATTTACTCACTTTAAACAGAGCTAGGTAACTTGTCTCTTCAATTCCATATTTTCATTTCCTATCAAGAAACAACCTCCGACGAAACAACGCAATTTTCAACCCTAACCTAACCAAACAACATCATTTTCAATCCTAACAAAACAAAACCAGTTTCAACCCTAACCTAACCAAACAACAAAATTTTCAAACAATGTCTGTGCTTTCGTACCGTCGAGGAAGGAGCCGTCACCATGTTCTTCGTTCTTGACTAGCCTTCAATTAAGCTGTCGAGGAGGAACTCAAAGATTCTGACAATATTTTCCCCATGTTTTCGGTACATAAACGTTTTCGGTATTTATTCCCCATGAAGATTCTGACAATATTTATTCATCATGTTTTCGGTACATAAGCGTTTTCCCCATGCATCTACAGTACAATCATTTTCCATTGGTGTTTATGTATTTATTGTTATTGATACATCTGTTGATGATGCAATTGTTGATGATGTTTGTATCTTAATGCCACTGTTGTTATTGATGATGTTTGTTGATGATGCTATTGTTGATGATTTTTGTTGATAATGTTATTATTGATACTATTATTGATGATGCTATTATTGATGATATTTATTGGTGATGCTATTGTTGATGATGTTTGTTGATGATGCTATTATTGATGATGTTATTGTTGATGATGTTTGTTGAGGATATTATTGTTGATAGATGGTCTATTCTTTATCTAGTAGCAATTAAGCTACATATACAAATGAAACCGATACAAATGATTCTCAGCCTATAGTAGGACAATAGAAAAAGAACATCAAAGAGGTGCCACAATTATGATTAAATTAAAAAAAAGTCTGCAAGTCAGGTGTCAGACTTTTGGTCGAGTTTAGTGTCGTTTATACTATTCTTGATGGTCCTCATTCATCGTTTTTTAAGAGTTATGTTGTGTTCCTTTGATGTAGAAAAGTTAGCATATTGTTAGATGATTGGAAAGATATAACATATGAGGTGAACAATAGCATATGGATAGACGTTCAGGTATAATAATTTTAATTTCCATCGATTCAATATTACTTTATATAAACACTAATACATACTTATTAATATAAATATGTAGTTGACATTTGAGTTTAATGCATTCTAAGTTGAAAAAAAAGTGGATCACGTATGCTGGTACGAATTGGATAAGTTTTAGGTCACGACTCACAAGTGACTATATTACGAAGCCTAAGCCTAATATTTAGCACCCATGGGTGAAATATCCTTATCTTGACAAGAAGTTTTGGAAAAAAAATTGTGAACTCTCATAGTTCTGAGTTCATGGTTAGTACCAGTTGTATTTTCTGATAATTTTATGGATACAACCATGGACGTTAATATTTTTCCTATGTTTAAAACAATTTAAAAGTGAAGTAGGAAAGTTGAACAAGTCTAAAAACAAATACCCCATAGATTTTCTCGTGAGGGATACAAGAAACTTAAGAAAACAATGATTGTTGGAAAAAAATAACAACTAGGAGATGGGGACTCCATGAGTCATGATCAGGAACCATCACTACCATCACGACATGAGAAGTGGAAGAGGGCTAGACAAAAACCAAATAGAGACTACACTTCAGATGCCTCAAGATTAGTAACTGAGAAAATTGTAATTAAGACTTATTGTGCATATGTTAAGTGTTATTTAAATCGCTTTGGTAATCAACAATGTATGTTTTATCATGTTGTGTAAGATTCCTTAGTTAACTTATCTCGTGAAGGTTCCTTTATTCCAAAACCACGGCATGATATATTAGTAGAAGTAATAGGAACAAGGGAGCATGGTGGGCGTGTCAGTGGGATTGAAGATAGAATCAGCCTAAGAGTGTTTTTTGGCAAGTCTAGAAAAAGCATCGAACATGTGCAAAAAGAAACTTTGGAAGAGCTTCAGAGAAAGATAGATACTCAAAAGCAAGAATTTGAAGAGAAGTTAAAAGCGAAGTGAGAAACTTGCAGGAAATAATCAGAAGAAGTAAAAGAGTTATATATGGTATGTGAAAGTGAGAATATTGTGATATATTAAATGTATGATATACGTTGTGTTAATTTTGTTTTGTATTCCTATGTTTTTTATGATGTAGAGAATAAATGGAATCGTCCTACAGTGCATAAATGAAGATGGTGATGCTGATGATCAATTTCCTAATAGAAATGTTGTACATGGTGCAAGCATAAAAGGAAATTGTTCATCCACCCCCACCAGTAGAAAGATCCATAACGAGTTATTGGCTCCCTCTGAAGAATCATGTTCCAAAATGTTATGTTACATTATGCGCAACAAAGACGCATTGTTTTCTCTTGCACTAGAACATGATCCAGATATTGAAGGGTTAGAGGAATTCTTAATCATTCATAAATATATAAATGATATGATCGTTGGAACTCGGTGGTTGGACATAAGGTTACTATAAGTTTGGTGCACGAAAGTATATCTCATTATGGTACATTCATTGTTTTGTATAGAACTAATTCCTCACGTTTTTTTGTATTTTATTTAACCATTTATGTACATTTATCGTGTTTGTATATAATTAAATAAATTGAATACTTATGGATTGTTTGATCCATTTAGAGTACGATTTACAAATAATTCTACAAAAACATTTAAGAATACTTAACATCACAAATAGCGAAAGGGAGAATATTACTTAGCACCATTCCTCAATAAGTGAGTAATTTTAAAATTATGGTTTCTCTATTATAGTTATTTTTCATGTTTTACCAAATACTAATTATATATACTTGTATTTTTCATTCAGAGAACATTATAAATTGATCATTGTATCTCTTCGAACGAATATGGTAACTACGTTGTGTTCGTTACACTACGAACTTGATCCTATGATGAGACAAATTATTACTAGGTAACTTCATGTTTATGATACTTTTAGTAATATTTTATTTGACTGTGTAATTATCTTAGTGTTTAATATTTTTAAATCATTTTCAATATACAGGGTTTGGAGAGACACTATAGGTTGAACAACTCTAGAAAAAAGCTCGCTTTTGTGAGCCTAAGGTAAGTGGATTAATTGCGACATTCACTTACATTTATTCATCAAATGTATGGTTATATATTCATGAAATATTTAAATTTGTAGATTAAGAAACAAGCTGAGGGATACGAGTGTGGGTACTATGTAATGAAACACATGTTTAACATCGTCTTTGCCGCCATTATTGATTTGTGGGATCAAGTATATATAATGTCATGAAATGTTTTGAATAACATATTAATGTTAAGGTAATTTTCTATTATAATTCAAATCACATGATATTCAATTTTTTTTCACTTGTTCATGTTGATGTTTAACGACATGACATCTTTCTCTCCCGAAGACTTAGACGGTGTTCGTAGACGTTTGCCGTTTATTTTCAATGCGTTAGTTGAAAATGGATGATGGTATTGTATGAATTCGTTTTTGATGGTTGTAAATATATTTTTATTTCTTAATTTAATATTTTGTAGATATTTACCTATATATATGTATAATATACAGGTTTGTAATATATAGAAAAATAAAATAAAGTTTTAAAAAAAGTATTTAATCACAGTAATTTATACCAATTATTGTTATAGATAGAGCACAAAATATTATAAACCATACAATCACTAGGTTTTAAACTCATGATCTTTTGCTTTATATCACAACAGTTGTATACTTTGACCGTTGTGATATATAACACACTACCTAGTTTATCACAACGGTCCTACACCCGTGGTGGAAAGCATCATACATACAATCACACTTTACCTCCCAACAGTTGGTAGGACATGGTTGTATCCCTTTTACAACCGTTATGATAGGTGTTTTTTATAGTAGGGGCCCACCTCTGATCTTCGTTATCTTTATGTGAAAGCTGGGACGATATGGTAAAATGGGGATGACCTACTTTGGTTCAACGTCTTAATTCGGGAATCTACCCTTGGGTTGATCCTGATATAATATGGATTGTCTCTACATATGGTATTTCAAATAAGGTTTATGATATTTGCATAGAGGTGTATTAGTCATCTGATTGGATTCTCATATTGGCGAGGGTAAACATATTTGCGGTCATTATGATGGGTGTGGTATTCCATTTTACGAGTGACTTTTCACCCGGCTGAAACTCAGGCTACCCTTTACTGCTTTTAAGGAGGGCTTGTTGAATCACTTGGTCATATCCACTTCTTAATTTCATCCGTCAACTTAGGCTTTTGTAAAGGTATTCAAGTATTGGTGTGAGTATCGAAGGGCTGAGCCATATGTTAATCTCTTTTTCAAATTGTTCCTCGTATCTCAGACTTCGAAAGGATATGTCCATGGTTAGAGGATCCTTTATATTCGTCAGTCGAAAAAGATGTTTGGCATATATATGGATATTTTAAAGAAATTCAAGTACCATTACATTTTGGTAACTCCCTTTAGCCCAATGGCTCATTCGGTTTTTTGTAAAGTTGACCAGGAGGTTCCAGCCTCCCATTTTCCTTCTTCTCAATTTCAGGAAAGGGTTAGGAGGTATTGGTCTTGGGACCATTTCAAGCAAGTGTCTCTTAAATATTATTTTCGTGATGACAAACTTACTCTGAAAGAGGTGTTGTTGAATAAAGGTTTGGTGTCCTTATGGAATGATTAGGTTATGAGTAGGGAAAAAGATGAGGAAGTAGGATTTATAAAGCAGTAGAGGTGGGTTATTAACTCTCAGGATATCTTGGATTCTTCTAGTGCTAAGGAGAGGATATGACTTTTTGGTAAGGGGAGAGTTTTTATTTTCTTTATTTTTATTATTATTATTATTATTATTATTATTATTATTATTTTATTTTGTGAATGGTCGTCTTTCATTGTTTGAAGATTTAATGGCCTCTCTTAGGAATCTTTGCGAAAGAAGGAAGGATATGGAAGTCATGAATGGTGCCAAGGTTTTCCCTTCTTCTGGTCTTTCTGACTCAACTTCCGACCAAGCAACCCAACCATCATCGGACCCGACTGTATCACAATCTAACCTTCCTCATACGACTTCGACAAACAAATGTGAAAGGAGGAGCAAGAAATCTCATGAATGTCTCCTTTCTTTGAAAAATGGCCATAGTGAAAGGGGTCGAGACAAAGATCATGTTGTAGAAGATGCTGGGAAAAAGATGCCGACTTCTGATTCTCATTTTGTTGGGATTTCTCTTGAAGTTATAGATGTTGCTACTTCTAAGATTTCTTCCATCCTTTCCTCCCGGGTTCCTTAAATGTCTCAAGAAGTACAAAAATCTTTCTCAAATCATGATGTTGCATACATCCAAAATATTTTGTATACTTGGAAGATGGAGCTGATGATCGAGACGACCTACCACTCATTCAGCAACTATTTTTTGTCGACTCTGGTCATTGTCGAACATAGTGATGTGCTTGTGCCTACTGTCCTTCTGAAAGAAAGGGACTAATGGAAGAGTAAGTGTGAAGTCGTCACATGTGAGTGAATTGTCCTTCAGGAGAAGGTATCGAAACTCCAAGTAGAGTTGACTCAATCTAAGGAGGAGGTTGATTTTTGGAAGGTTGAAGCTGGAAAGTTTCCGAAACATCAAAAGGAAGTGGAGAATCATGGCAGTCCTTCTCCCTTGGTGGCTAAAATCACTGATATTCAAAAGACTATGGCTGGGAAAGATAAGGCTTTGGAAGAAGCAAATTCTTCTCCTACAGAATCGTTGTCTCAACTGATTTCCACCCAGAAGGCTTTAAAGAAAGAACACGAATCTTGTTAAAGATGAATGAAGAAGTATAACAATGCTATCAATTAGGGTATTCATGGTGCTCATGTTAGAATAATATATATATTGATCATATGTTCCTGATAACAAAAGAACAACAAGATCAATAAAACAATATGCGAAAATAGAATTAGAGGTTTTACCTCTAGCCATTGTTGCAGTGTTGTGAGTGCACTGCCTTTGATTCTTCCAAGCTCTTACTCTCTCAATATAGATGGTGTATTTCTCTTGCAATGAGAGAAAGCTTTGGGGACCAAAGACTATTTATAGGCTTGATTCTACCATCAAGAATTTAAAGCCATTAAAACTCATTACCATCCAATTAAATGGTCATATCAATTTACATTAAAACCAAAATAAATCATACCCTTTTCAGAACCAAAACCCCAAAACTATTGACCATATTAAAATTGGTTTTTTATTATTAATAATTATTATAATAAAAATAAGAAACCGTTACATTCTCCCAATTGGTCCATAGAACTGATTGTTGGCATAAACGAGTCATAGAAAACTTACTCAAGAAATAAATATGTGAATCATAGATATAGTCCCTCTTAAAGCGAGTAGTCTCATCTATGTATTATAACATGTCTATTTTCAAGTATATATCTGTAATGTGGTAACTAACTTGATGAATAAACCAATGTTTACTCTTGGTCCAGATGTAACATATTTTCTCAAACTGATGTGCGCATGAAAATGAGAAAACATCACAATATAAGAGTTTTATTAATAAACTATATGTATACAATCATCAGGAGGACCCAAGTCCCATGTTCTTTACATGATCCTTAAATTTTATTGGTGGCATGCCCTTAGTCAAAGGATCAACGATCATTAAATCAGTACTAATGTGATTAATAACTACTATTTTATCTTTAACTCTTTCTCTAATGGCTAAATACTTTATGTCGATGTGTTTGCTTTGACTTCCACTTTTATTGTTCTTAGCCATAAAGACAGCTGCTGAATTATCGCAAAAAATCTTCAGAGGTTTAGAAATAGAATCCATGATTCTAAGCCTAGAAATAAAACTCTTAAGCCATACACCATGAGAAGTAGCCTCAAAACATGAGACAAACTCGGCTTCCATAGTAGAAGTAGCAACCAAGGTTGGCTTAGTACTTCTCCATGAAATAGCTCTATCAGTCATCATAAAAATATATCCTGATGTTGATTTGCGAGAATCAACACAACCAGCAAAGTCGGAGTCTGAATAGCCGATCACATCAAGATTGTCTGTCTGCCTATACATTAGCATGTAATCTTTTGTTCCTTTAATATATATCAACACCTTCTTTGCAGCTTTCCAGTGATCCATACCTAGATTACTCTGATATCTTCCTAAGATTCCAACAGCAAGTGCAATGTTGGGCCTTGTGCATACTTGAGCATACATAAGACTTCCAACAACAGAAGCATATGGAATGTTCTTCATTTGTTCCCGCTCAAAATCATTCTTAGGGCATTGATTCAAATTAAATCTATCGCCCTTGATAATGGGTGAAACACTTGGTGAACAATCTTTCATTCTAAATCTCTCTAAAACTTTATTGATGTAGGTTTCTTGTGATAGACCCAAAATTCCTCGAAGTCTATCTCTGTGGATCTTAATGCCAATGACATAAGATGCCTCACCCATATCCTTCATATCAAAGTTTTTAGAGAGGAATTGTTTCACCTCATGTAGAAAACCTTTATCATTGGTTGCAAGTAGTATGTCATCCACATACAAAATGAGAAAACAAATTTTACTCCCACTGACCTTCTGGTATATACATTGATCCATGGGGTTTTCAATAAACCCAAATGAATATATAGTTTCATGGAATTTAAGATACCATTGACGAGAGGCTTGTTTTAAACCATATATGGATCTCTTAAGCCTGCAAACCAAATGCTCACCACTATTAGAAGAGAAACCTTCAGGTTGTTTCATATAAACCTCCTCCTCTAAATCACCATTAAGAAAGGTTGTTTTCATATCCATTTGATGCAACTCAAGGTCAAAATGTGCAACTAATTCCAAGATGACACAAAGAGAATCTTTCTTAGATACAGGAGAAAAATTATTAGTGTAATCGATTCCCTCCTTTTGAGTAAATCCCTTAGCAACGAGTCTGGCCTTGTATCTCTCAATGTTGCCTAATGAATCTTTCTTGGTTTTAAAGACCCATTTACAACCAATGGCCTTTGCCCCATTAGGTAACTCTACAAGATCCCATACGTCGTTGTTTTTCATGGAATTCATTTCATCATTCATGGCATCATACCACAAATTTGACTCTTTGCAACTCATGGCTTGTCTAAAGCTCTCGGGATCATTCTCAGCTCCAACATTATAGTCAGATTCTTGTAGATACACAATGTAATCATTAAGAATAGCTGACTTTCTTGTCCTAGTAAATCTTCTTAATGTTTGATCAACATTTTCTTGTGGATCTTGTTGTTCAACTAATTGTTCATCATCTTGATGACCAACTTGATTTACTGGATCATCAATAGCTTGTGGAGTCTCGATGATTGGTTGATCAACATCCATTTGAACTTGAGGGATGTTGTAAATAGTAACCAATCTATTAATTGAAGTGGAAGGTTCATACTCTATATGATCATGCACAGAAATTGAATTTTTGATTTGATCGCTCCCACTAGTCAAATGTTTTTCAAGAAACTTTGCATTTCTTGACTCCACAATCCTAGTTGTATGAGATGGACAATAAAATCTATAACCTTTAGACCTTTCGGAATATCCAATGAAATACCCACTAATGGTCCTCGGATCTAGTTTCTTTTCTTGTGGGTTATAAATCCTCACCTCAGACGGACATCCCCAAACGCGCATATGTCGTAAACTCGACTTCCATCCTTTAAATAACTCAAATGGTGTCTTTGGGACAGCCTTGGATGGAACCCGGTTTAGAATATATACATCATTCTTTAGTGCTTCATTCCACAATGATTTAGGAAGATTAGAGTTGCTAAGCATACTCCGCACCATGTTCAATAATGTTCGGTTTCTTCTTTCTGCAACACCATTTTGGTTCGGAGAACCGGGCATGGTGTATTGGGCAACAATCCCATGTTCTTGAAGAAACTTAGCAAATAGACCAGGTGCTTGTCCACTCTCAATGTATCTACCATAGTATTCACCACCCCGATTTGATCTCACTATCTTTATTTGTTTTCCACACTGGTTCTCAACTTCAGCATTAAAGACTTTGAAGGCATCCAATGCTTCATATTTATTGTTAAGAAAATAAATATTCATATATCGTGAGTAATCATCTATGAAAGTGATGAAATATTTCTGACCATGTGCATCCATATCAGGACAACATATATTTGTATGAATTATTTCTAATATACTTGAACTTCTATTGGCACCTTTCTTAGACATGTTGGTCTGCTTTCCCTTAATGCAGTCAACACAAGTTTCAAAGTCAGCAAAATCTAGAGTATTAAGTACCCCATATTTTACTAACCTTTAAATTCTCTCTATGGAGATATGTCTTAATCTCCGATGCCATAATATAGAAGAATTCTCATTAATATTACACCGCTTAGTGCCAGTTTGAACATGCATTGAACTATAAATGGATTCGATTTGTAAATTAATACGATAAAGACCATCAGATAATATACCATTCCCAACACATTCTGAATTATAAAATAATTCAAACAAGGTGTCTTTAAAATTAAAGGAATATCCAAAAGGTACAAGTCTAGAAACTGAAATCAAGTTTTGTGAGAAACTTGGTACATAAAAGGTCCTTTCTAATTTCAAAACAAAACCATTATTCAAAATTAAATTGTAAGTTCCAATAGCTTCCACATGTGAGCCCATCCTACTTCCTTATAGGACAGTCCGCTCACTTCCCACTGGCTTCCTTAGGTTTTGCATACCCTGTAAGGAATTTGTTATATGGATTGTTGATCCAGAATCAATCCACCAAGTGTTAATATTAACATCGGTCATATTAGATTCATAACAAACAAATGAGAATAAATTAACTTTCTTCTCAAGCCATTCTTTGAATCCAGGGCATTCCTTCTTCATGTGTCCTCCCTTTTTACAGAAGTAACACTTTGCTTCTTTCTTGATATCACCTTGCGGTGGTATTTTGAATTTCCCTTTCTGATTGTCTTGTGACTTGTCAGTTTTGAAAGCTTTGTTCTTCCCGCGAGTGCTTGTCAGCAATGCACTCTCACTCTGTTCCATTACAAGTCTTTCTTCTTCCTGAACACACATGGTCATTAATTCATTGATTGACCATGTGTCTTTATGTGTATTGTAGGAGATCTTGAAAGGCTCATACTCAAACGGAAGAAAGATCAGAATATAGTGCACCAGGAAGGAGTCAGACATATCAACCTCAAGTTTCTTAAGTTGAGCTGAAATGTCACGTATTTTCATTATGTGCTCACACACACCTTTCACACTAGGGAGTCGGTAGGAGGAAAATTTCATAATTAATTTGCTTGCCAAAGCCTTTTCAGAAGTGACGAACTGATCGTCAATGGCTTTCATCAAATCACAGACATTCTCATGCTGATCGGAAGAACCACGTATTTCACCTGTGACCTTAGTCTTAATGAACATCACACTGAGCCGATTGGATCTCTCCCACCTCTCATATAGTGCGATTGCAGCTGGAGTACTTTCATCTGTAATTGCAGGTGGTTCGTCTTTCCTAATAGCATAATCTATGTCCATCCATCCTATATGGAGGAGAATTTTTTCCTTCCACACCTTATAGTTATCTCCTCTGAACTCGAGAATATCACATCGGATATCAGAAAAATTAGCAGGTTGAGAAGCTAAAAAGATAAACAAAATTGATGTCAAATTTTGAGGCATAAATATTATCCAAATTGTATGTATTATCAATATAAACATACCATAAAATAAATCTTGCAACATAAAAATTACCTGTGGGCTAAATTTTAATGTAATAAGATTTTTAAAAAAATTGCGATAGATTTTTCAAACCTCACACTTTACGTGCACGATATAATTTTGTTTTTCTATCCAAAATTAATACTTTATGATAAAACTATCAAATTATGTACCAATTCATAATTTTTGTGGGCAAGTTATGAAAATATTTTGACATTTTATCCTAATTAATCATACAAATATAATAAAAATTTCTGTAGAATAAAATTCATTATACCACGTATAATTAATTACAATTTTATGTCTAATAATTTATGTGATCTCAAAACTTTAAAAAAATAATCTCAATTAATTTAAGGATGTTGTGGCTAATCCAAATTAATCAAAATTATAACGATCACTAGACATAGAAACTCAATTATATTAGAGAATAAAAATAAATAAATAAGATCTCTTATACAATTGCTTAACAAAAATAATAACATTATAAATCAATTTTAATTTATGCACAAATTTAATTCAAAGATTAAATAATAAGGCATAATAATCAGTAAAAATGAAATCATATGGATATGAACAGAATCAAAATATATGTTTAACAAAGCAGCGCAACAGTAACATTCATGAATAATTTTATTACAGAAATTTTTTATTACTGTTCACGGGATTACTTTTCATGCTCACGCGATTACTATTCATGCCGTAAGTTTCCATAAAAAAATTCAAAATTCAAAATTAAATCACAAAAAAATACCGAATATGGAAGAACCATTCGGAAATAATGCAGAGGCGGTAGAGGCTCTGATACCAAATGTTAGAATAATATATATATATTGATCATATGTTCCTGATAACAAAAGAACAACACGATCAATAAAACAATATGCGAAAATAGAATTAGAGGTTTTACCTCGAGCCATTGTTGCAGTGTTGTGAGTGCATTGCCTTTGATTCTTCCAAGCTCTTTCTCTCTCAATATAGATGATGTATGATAACATGAAATTATATCACATTTGAAGACTTAATTCAATTAGATTATATTATCATTTACTTTAATTTATCCCATTTTATCAGATATTATGCAGTATTTCTTTTCTATTTACATCAGGTACCCATTTTGAAGCAAAAGTGAAAAAGGGAAGAAAAGGAGGTGTAGAATAGAGTAAAAAGGAAACAAATATCAAAGACCAAGCCCAGCCCAAAAGAAAGCGCACGTTGTGCCTGTGACGGGCGTCACAAGGGTTGTGACGAGCGTCACACTAGAAGCATCCCTGTGACGAGCGTCACACATGGTGTGACGAGCGTCACACCATTCCACTAGCTTTTTGGCGCAAGTCACGCTCTCAGAAGAATTGAAGAAGAACGTTGAGAGAGTTCGTGTCCTATGCCCACGCCGTGTATTTAGCCATGCTGAAGACTCGTGGGAAACGGAATGCAGTTACCAAGGCTATTATAAATAGCCATCTCACAAAGTTAAAAAACTCTCAGTTTTTGCACGCTCAGTTTGCCGAAGCTCTGCCAAATTTTCTTTTCACGCCTTTGCTTATTTTTCTTCCTTTCCAGCAACTTAGCATTGTTTATTTTATTTATTTCTTTTGCAAGCTTTACATTCTTGTTCCCTTGCAAATTTACCTTTCCAGTTTTAGCTTTTAGATATTTTTCGCATAATAGTTTCTACACCGGAAACTATTGTGCAACTTTATACCGGATTTAACCTTACGTTATATTCCAGTTTTATTTCCTTGATTTAATTTACTGTCTAATTGAAGAATCCAAGAACAAATCCTACCGGCTTGTGGTGGAGTGTTCAAGACCATTGTATTACGCATTCAGGTTCTTTAATTGTTATTTAATTTTTAATGTTTTATTCTATTGTTTATTCATATTGCCTGCCTGGAATGAGTCTGTTTATGCATGATATAAATTCTTATTTATTTAGCATGTCTGGCTAATTTGCCTAGGTATCGGTATGTAAAGTAAGCAGAATAAGGGATCAAGACTGAGTCGGTCTATTTAAACTTAAAATCAAAATCAATCTTTTTACGGTTTCAACTTACAGGTTTAATAACAAGATTTTTTACAAAAGTAAAAGACATAAAGAAGTTAAAATCAATAGAGCGAGAGTTTGAGATTTTAACTGGACAGTGTAAGTTAGGCATTAATTCTAGATCAGGGCGAGAGCAAGTTTTAGAGTTAATTAAATTCTGACCTTTTCCAAAAAGTATTTTTAAAGATTGGATGTGAGGACGAGAGTTAAGCATTTGGATTTAATTATATAACCTAAGTCAACAGAGCGAGAGTTTGAGATAAGGGTGTTTAAAACGGTCAGTATTTTCTTAAAAAGAGTTTCTGCAACTTTATTGTTTTCAAAATATGGTTTTTGACTTAATTATAAGTGACAACAACATTAATATAAAATCATGGTTTATTCAACAGAGCGAGAGTTTGAGATAGAACCTTTAACCAATGAAGTTAACCGAAACGATTCATTTTAAAACCAAGAAACCGACAAAGACTTGATTCCCTAGTTTTGACGAACTACATACCGATATCCGTTTTATTAATATTTAATCTAGATATTAGTTTAGCTCTTAGTTTTTCCCCAAACAATCAAACATTTTCACCTTAGATTTACGTAGTAACCTTAGATAACGGTATATCGATTCATAACTCCCTGTGGGATCGATATCTTTTAAAACTACGCGATAGAACTGTGCACTTGCAGTTTGTATCCCATTCTCGACTCACCCAGTCGAGCGATCAAGTTTTTGGCGCCGTTGCCGGGAACTTTTATTCAATCAATATCGTAACTCTTCCGTTACGCTGTAGAGACTAAGGTTTCTTTTTCTTCTATTTTCTTTCTTTCGTTGATTTGTATGCCACGCACTCGCTCTCAAGGCGAACCGCTCTATTTACGAATCAACGATATCGAACTATATCTCCGAGTCTTACGACGAATTCGGGAATATCGTGCTGAAAACAATCTCCCTCCTATAAACCTTCCAGATTTCAAAAACATTTTTCCTTCTTTAACCGAGATGGCAGAACCAGCTCGTGCTCTTAGAGATTACGCCGCTCCATCGCAAGATGAACCGCATTCAAGTATTGCTCCGCCCGCAATCGAAGCAAACAACTTTGAACTTAAACCTTCGTTGTTGCAGGCTGTGCAACAGAACCAATTCTCTGGAAATCTTACCGAAGATCCAAACCTTCATTTATCCGTATTTGTTCAATACGCTGATACTGTTAAAGCTAATGGTGTCACTTCAGAGGCGATTCGACTTCGTCTTTTTCCTTTCTCATTAAGAGATAGCGCTAGAAGATGGCTTCAATCTCTCCCTTCCAACTCAGTCACCACATGGAACGAGTTGAAGAAAGTTTTTCTTGCCCGATATTTTCCGCCAAGCAAAACAGCTATGTTAAGAGCCCAGATAAACGGATTTAAACAGAAAGACAACGAGTCTCTTTTCGAAGCATGGGAAAGATACAAAGACATGATGAGACTTTGCCCACACCATGGTTTGGAAGACTGGTTAGTAATTCACACATTTTATAATGGTCTCTTATACAATACAAGGTTAACAATAGACGCCGCTGCAGGTGGTGCACTAATGAACAAACCTTACGCTGATGCTTACCAGCTTATCGAGAGCATGGCCCAAAACCACTATCAGTGGGGAACCGAACGAACGAATGTGGAAAAACCTCAACCGAAAACTGGCATGTACGAGATAAGTAACCTTGATCACGTCAATGCAAAAGTGGATGCTTTGGTCCAAAAAATTGAAAGTTTAAACGTATCACCTCCAGCCGCCGTGGTTGCTATAACTCAGAATTGCGAGGTCTGTGGAATCCAAGGCCACACTCCTGCGGAATGTCAACTCTTGACTGGAATCCAAGCAGAGCAAGTAAACTATGCTCAAGGAAGCCCCTATTCGAATACCTATAACCCAAATTGGAAGAACCATCCAAACTTCTCATATAAGAGTAATAATGCTTTATACGCACCTGGACAGTCTCCAAATCAAGCCCCATCTATATCTCCAGGATATCAGAAACTGAATCCTAACAATAATACCCCTAGAAAATCCAACTTGGAAATCATGATGGAAAACTTTATAGCTTCCCAACAACAAACCAATAAAGATTTCTTAAACCAGAACATACACACTGGCGAACAACTAAAACAACTAGCAAGCAAAGTAGATGCCCTGGCTACCCATAACAAAATGCTAGAAACGCAAATATCTCAAGTAGCTCAACAACAAGCACCTACTGCTGCACCAACTGGTACATTCCCTGGACAGCCCCAACCCAATCCGAGAAGCCAAGCTCATGCAATTATATTGAGAAGTGGAACGGAAGTGGAAGGACCGTCTGACCCAAGGATAGAAAACCAAAACCCTAAGAAATCTACTGAGGAAAGTGAACCTAAGGAAAAGGAAGAGAGTAATAAGGAAACCCTAGAAAAGAAGGAACCTTATGTACCTCCACCACCTTACAAACCACCTATACCTTACCCTCAAAGGCTTGTTAAAACCAAAGATGTAGGCCAATTTAGAAAATTTGTTGATCTCCTTAAACAATTAAACGTTACAATTCCGTTTACCGAAGCTATCACGCAGATGCCCTCATATGCTAAATTCTTAAAAGAAATTCTTTCTAATAAGAGGAAACTTGAGGATAGCGAAACCGTTACACTCCCTGCCGAATGTAGCGCTATAATCCAAAACATGCCCCCTAAACTCAAGGATCCGGGTAGTTTCTCTATACCCTGTCACATAGGAAAATTTGTCATCGACAAAGCCTTATGCGATTTAGGAGCCGGAATTAGCGTTATGCCTTTATCCATATGTAAGAAACTGGAAATGGGAGAATTAAGACCGACCAAAATGTCTGTGCAATTAGCAGATCGTTCCATCAAATATCCTGTAGGAATCCTTGAAAACGTTCCCGTACGCATAGGTCAGTTTTACATTCCCACTGACTTCACAATTATGGACATTAGAGAAGATGATACGACACCTATTATACTAGGAAGACCATTCTTAGCAACTGCCGGTGCAATCATAGACGTAAAACGAGGACGACTCACCTTCGAAGTAGGTGAAGAGAAAATTGAATTCATTCTTTCCCAATTCTTGAAAGCACCTGCAATAGAAGATACATGTTACTTCATGGATATCATCGATGAATGCATAAAAGAAGCAGAGTCAGGAGAAGACAAATCATCAGACTATCTTTTAGAGGACAAATCTAAACAATGCCTAGCAATAACACCGGATCCTACGCAGTGTCTTAACAAACCAACCCCTGATTTGAAAACACTTCCCAAAAATCTGAGATATGAATTCCTAGACTTAGAACTTGAACGACCTGTGATAGTTAATGCAGATCTAGGAAGACTCGAAACAGAAAAACTCCTACATATCTTAAGAAAATATCCAACCGCACTAGGATACCACATCACCGATCTCAAAGGAATAAGCCCTTCTATTTGTATGCACCGCATCATGTTAGAAGAAGACTGTAAAACCTCTAGGGAACACCAGAGAAGACTAAATCCGATCCTAAGTGAGGTAGTAAAGAAAGAAATAACCAAGTTATTAGAAGCAGGTATTATATATCCTATATCTGATAGCAAATGGGTTAGTCCTGTACACGTTGTACCAAAGAAAGGAGGCATAACCGTTATTGAAAACAAAAAAGGAGAAACTATAACTAAACGAATCGAATCGGGATGGAGAATGTGCATTGATTATAGGAAACTAAACAAAGCAACCCGAAAAGATCATTTCCCTTTACCATTCATTGACCAGATGTTAGAACGATTAGCTAAACATTCACATTTCTGTTATTTAGACGGTTATTCAGGCTTCTTTCAAATACCAATTCACCCTGATGACCAAGAAAAGACAACATTCACATGCCCTTTTGGTACCTTCGCTTATAGACGAATGCCGTTTGGTCTGTGTAATGCCCCTGCAACTTTTCAAAGATGCATGATGGCAATATTCGCCGACTTTCTCGAAAACATCATGGAAGTATTTATGGATGACTTTTCTGTATACGGACAGAGTTTCGAAGAATGCCTTGAAAACCTGGAAAGAGTTCTGGAGCGATGTGTAAAAGTAAACTTAGTACTTAATTGGGAAAAGTGCCACTTTATGGTACAAGAAGGCATTGTTTTAGGACACATCATCTCGAACAGAGGAATTGAAGTAGACAAAGCCAAAATAGAGGTAATCGAAAATCTTCAACCCCCAAGAACTGTGAGAGAAGTACGAAGCTTTTTAGGACACGCCGGTTTTTACCGACGATTCATCAAAGACTTCTCTAAGATAACTAAACCCTTAACCGGATTGTTGATGAAAGATGCTGAATTCATATTCGACGATAACTGTTTAAAAGCATTTCAAACTCTTAAACAAGCATTGATCTCCGCACCCATTATGCAAACACCAGACTGGAATGAACCATTCGAAATAATGTGCGATGCCAGTGATTATGCTGTAGGTGCTGTTTTAGGACAAAGAAAGGATAAAAAGCTTCACGTTATATATTACGCTAGCAGAACCCTGGATGAAGCACAGATGAATTATGCCACAACCGAGAAAGAACTCCTAGCAGTGGTATTTGCGCTAGATAAATTTCGTTCTTACCTGGTAGGAGCCAAAATAATAGTTTACACTGATCACGCTGCTATCAGGTACCTTTTAACAAAAAAAGATGCTAAACCTAGACTCCTAAGATGGATCTTGTTACTGCAAGAATTCGACTTAGAAATCAAGGACAAGAAAGGAACTGAAAACGTAGTAGCAAACCATCTCTCTAGACTTGAGAACCTTGAACCAGAAAGAACATCCATTAATGATGATTTCTCGTATGATAAACTCATAGCTACTTTGGAAGAGAACAACTCCGACATGCAAGTAGAAACCACCTTAGTTATATCTGTCATACCATGGTACGCTGATCTAGTCAATTATTTAGCTGCCGGAATAGTTCCACCTACTTTATCTTACCAACAGAAGAAACGATTCTTCCACGACATAAAACACTATTACTGGGATGATCCCTTACTTTTCAAAAGAGGCCCCGATGGTATTTTCCGTCGATGTATACCCGAAGAAGAGGTAGAAAATATAATCCAACACTGTCACTTTGCGCCTTATGGCGGACACACAAGTACATCCAAGACCTGCTCTAAAATCCTACAAGCTGGCTTTTATTGGCCAACTATATGGAAGGACGTACATGCGGCTATTAAGGAGTGTGACAGATGTCAACGCACGGGAAACATATCTAGACGTGACGAGATGCCACAAAAAGGTATTTTGGAAGTAGAGATTTTTGACGTGTGGGGGATAGACTTCATGGGACCCTTTCCATCCTCTTTCGGTAACAAATACATACTCGTGGCAGTTGACTACGTATCAAAATGGATCGAAGCTATAGCTTCTCCAACAAATGACACCCGAGTAGTAACTAGACTCTTTAAAATATAATATTTCCGAGATTTGGCATCCCAAGAATAGTAGTCAGTGATGGTGGATCACACTTTATATCCAAGGTACTCGAAAAACTACTACTTAAATATGGAGTGAGACATAGGATAGCAACACCTTACCACCCTCAAACCAGTGGACAAGTGGAAGTATCTAACAGAGAAATCAAGCAAATACTAGAAAAAACGGTCGCCACTTCAAGGAAAGATTGGTCATTGAAATTACCAGAAGCTTTATGGGCATACCGAACTGCTTATAAAACTCCCATAGGGACGACCCCATTTAAGCTCATTTATGGAAAATCCTGTCACCTCCCGGTAGAATTAGAACATAAAGCCTATTGGGCTATTAGAAATTTAAATTTGAATTATAAAGCCGCCGGTGAAAAGAGAATCCTTGACATAAACGAATTAGAGGAACTCAGAAGAGACGCCTATGAAAATGCCAAAATCTATAAAGAAAGAACAAAACAATGGCATGACAAGCGTATATCAAGGAAAATCTTCAAGCAAGGCGACGCAGTACTTTTATTTAACTCTAGACTAAAGTTATTCCCGGGAAAACTACGATCCAGATGGTCAGGACCTTTTCATATCACTAAAATCTTTCCCAGTGGAGCGGTAGAAATAAAAGGACAATCTACAGAACCGTTCACCGTAAACGGGCAACGTCTGAAACATTATCACTATGCGGAAACCAACGAGGATTCGCAAATTCTACACTTAGACGAAACGCCCCCAGGACTCATAGACTATATTTAACAGTTTCTTTGTCGAGCTTGCGACATTTAAACAAAGCGCTTAGTGGGAGACAACCCACAAATTAATTTGTTATTTTATTATTCTATTATTATTATCAATTCCCTATTTTTCTCTTAATTATTTCTTTTAATTTCTATTTAGTATTCATTATTGATTTATTCAAAAAGAAAAAAAAAATATATATATATATATATATATATATATAATAATTCTTTTCTTCTTTCGGCATTTGGCCAAATCCTGACTTAAACTCATGTTTCTTTTCTCTAGCTAACACTACCCAGATGGGACATTCTGATCGTATGGGTATCAAGTTCAGAGGAATGGCTCAGAAACGAAAGTTTGAAGAACTAGCCGCTAGAGAGATGCTACCTAGTTTATATGCTGATGATTGGGCTATGACTGCCCTTGGACTGAGACAGAGTGTCCTGTTTTTGCTGAATCAGATAGGATGGGAGACCTCCCCTATCCTGAGACATTTCACCACCTACCGGAGACTCACACTAGAATTCCTTAGTTCATTAATCTATCTACCTAGCCATGGAAAAGGAATTAGCAGAGGTTTTATCCAGTTCAGAATGTTCAATATGGAGTACCAATTTAATATTAGAGACTTCACCAACCTTTTGGGTTTTCCTACCTCCTTTGATACATTCACTGTAAGCCAGGAAGAACTTTTTGAATATAGAGAGCTTGAACATTTTTGGGGTAAGCTGACTGGAAATGATGAGCCCGAGGAACATGAGTTTCTCTCTGGAAACATACATAACCCGGCTTTTCGCTATTTCCATAAGATCCTGACCCACACTTTATTTGGGAAAAAGCCAAATAGTACTTCAGTTTCACGTGATGAACTCTTCATCATATTTTGTGCTTCCCAGAACCGTCCAGTAAACGGTGCTACTTTTATGTTAGCTAATTTGGACCACCTTATCCAGGATGAGCGAGCACCCATTAGAATAGGCGGTTTGATCACTATGATAGGTAATGCTATTGGATTACGTCAGCCTATGCTTGACCTTAGCCCTTTTTGTGGCATTACTACTATGAGTATACCTTTCCTCTTCAACACTATGTTTATAGCAAACATAGGGTCTGATGAGTTCGAGCTTATTATTGATAACCAGGTTCTCTGCCTATTCACCATGCCCGATCCTAGAACTAGTGTTCACAACCAAAGGAACTGGCTCTATAATCTGAATGAAACCCCAACTCCTGCTGGATCCACTGAATCCATCCAGGACTATGAGATCTGTGATGACTATGAGCACTATGTTGACCATACCTCTCTTGCTGAATCTGACCCTCAGACACCTTCCGGCTACTATGATATTGATCCTCCTCCTCAGCCTGTCCTGACCGAAGAATCAGCCATGCCTGATCTCCGACATCATATGCCAGGAACAGATATTAAAACCGTCATTGAAGCCTTGATGTCAGAACAAGACGCCCTCAGGGAAGATTTCCACAGCTTGAGACTTGAAATCCTAGAATACATGAGCAGCACGGCAAGTCAGTTACGTATGTTACGGCATCATGTTAACTCTTTTGCTCCTCCGGCCAGAGATCCGAAGATAGATGGAATTTAGTTATTTTTCTTTCTAAGTTATTTAGTTTTAGGCTAGATTTTTCATTAATGTTATTTGAATTCATGTTTATTTCTATTTCATTTCATTGCTTTCTTTCACTGTAATACATTATGATCATTTTTATTGAAGCTGTTTAGTTAATTTTATTATGCAATGGCTATTATGCTCTACTGTTGTTACCTATTATTATTATACAAAGCAAGTAAGCGTGCACAATACATTAAAACTGCAGACTAAAAATGATCATAAGCAAAATGAAACATTAAAATACGCTACCAAAGTAATTCTGTGAAGCGCTACTGAAGCCTTGCCAAAAAGGACTGTGTGACGAGCGTCACACACTCCATGACGAACGGCACGCAAAACGCCTGTTACGAACGTCACAGCCTTGTGACGAGCGTAACGCCCCTCAGACATGTGAACGTTAGGGAGCCGTTGGAGACGAACGTTACACTTTAATTTTTTACCTTCCCCATTCATTTTTTCGTTTACCACACTTAATTACTCTTCAACCACTTTTTCTTTCTACCTTCCAATCCTTCTCCTATAAATACCTACCAAAACTTCCTTCATTCACCACAAACAATTCTCTCATATCAAATACATTTCTTTTTCTTTCCAAATCATCCCTTCAAAAATTCATCACAATGGCGGGAAATCAAAATTTCGGAAATATCATCTTCCGATCCGGAGATGACAACTATCAGCAAGAGCAATTCGAGCGCTTCCAGCAGCGAGGCGTCGCTTCCACCAGGTACCCCGATTTAACTTGTTTACAACAATTAGGCTTACTCCAAGGTATCGAGTGGATGCTCCGTAAAGCCGATTTAACCTTCCTTTGCACTCATAACCAACCCACCTACCCTTCCCTAACCTTAGAATTCCTAAGTTCTTACGACTACACCACTCCCGCCGGTGAGGGTGAATTTCTGACCGGTACCGCAACCTTCCGCATGTTTAACACCGAGTACTCTCTAACCCAAAACCAATTGAGTACCATGCTACAATTTACCACAGAAGGCCAAGTCTACCCCAGAATCCCTCCCGACCTAAACTGGAACACAGTTGGCGTTTTTGACCTTTTTAAGAAAATTTCCGGTATAGAGACCTACAACTGGGAAGAACTCCTTCTCTCCCACATCCATAACCCCACCATCCGTTATTTTCTCCGTATCTTGCAAAACACAGTTTTTGGTAGACCAAACAACAGCAAGGTCAACTCAAAGGAGTTATTTTTCCTCCAGTGCGTCTTCGAACCGCAAGCCCAGGTAAACGCCGCCTCCTTTCTCTTTCATCATATCCGCACCTTATGTGCTAGAGGCCGGCAACCCTTTATAATTGGTGGATTAATAACCTCCATAGCACTTGGCCTGAACCTAGGGGATAGACTCCAAACTTTAGAATCCCTACCTCCCCTGTCTATGGATATCAGCTATTGCCGTTCTAGCCGCCTGATTAAAAACAGAGTAGGCGGAGGCTATTATCTTATGGTGAACAACCAAGCAGTCCCGAGTGTTGTGCTACCCAATAACACCCTAACTGATGTCACAAACCCCGACCGCCACCTCTACGATCTTAGCGCTCCTGAAACCACCGAGCCTTCACAAACAAACCAGCAAACTGATGAGTTTGAAGAAATGGAACAAGGTGACCATCCGCCAACACAACAATCAGTCCCGCTCAACCCTTCCCGTAATGCAGCCGGCCCATCCTCCCAACGTCGTCGACGAAGAAGGCCTGCGACCAACGACGACATTATGGATGCTATTGATGGCATGCAGGCACAGAATGCAGAAATGATGCAGATGATGCGTCAAATGCAACAGCAACAGGATGCTCGGAATGCCATAACCGACCAGCGGTTTACTGAATTGTTCAGCAGGTTCGACAACTTAGACATACGTCAAAGATCACCAGGTCCAAGAACCAGAGGCGGTAGGCAGCCTTAGTTATATTTCCTTTTTCTTTTCATTTCCATTTTGTATTTCTTTCCCTTAAAACATTGAGGACAATGTTTAGTTTAAGTATGGGGGGGAAACAATATTCTTCCTATTACCTTTTTTCAAGTATGTTATTTTCCCTTTTCATTGTTATTTCCCTTTCTTATTATGAAATAAAATTATTATAATATATATTTATTTTAAGTCAAGTCCGAATGTGAAAAATTCTTATTATCTATTCCCCTCAATTTTCTTGAGCCATAACAAAAAAAATTTTTAACACACCCAATAAGTATAAAGGTTGCTTACCTAAAAAAAAATTTGAGTGAAATCAAAACAAAATCATTACCATAACAACGCTCTGAGAACCTCAATATGTTAGATCAAGATAAGTACCTATTATACCGATTCCTTGAACTTTTAGTTCTATGGCAACCCCAAGTAGTTTATACAGAAGTCAGCACCATCTTAATAGCAAACTACGTGGAGAGCAGATGAATATAAGTGAATGATCCCCAAAGTAACCTAAGATATATAAATATATCAAGAAATGCACTAATTAAATTAGGTGATCCTTACCAGATCATTTAATCTAAAGGTTGCAGATCATGCAAAAGCACAATACGAAAGACCCATTATGAGTTGGTTCAGTAGGAATCTGGTACTGAACTTGGTAGGGCGGACTACGGTTCGATCCCCCGCAATTTGCAATGGGCTGAATGATGAAGTTATCCGACTTATGTACCAGAACTTCTAGCTAAAAGCGGATCATAATCACTAACCGGTTACTCCACTATGTGCGCGAAAGGATAAAGGGCTTAATGTGATTTCGCTAGAATGAAAACGGGTAAAATAAGACTAAAGGAACCAGGATAGCTATCACAAGGTACTTGAACTGATTGGCATAAAGTAGGGTTATCTAAGTTGTAACGGTAGTTGTTGATGTCAAGATTAAACTCGAGTCCTCCTAAACAAAAATCCATTTGCAACCTAGTACGAATTGATGTGTGCTTTGAAATTTCATCTGGCTAAAACTTTTAACAAGTTCTATACTGAATTTTGCTTGAGGACAAGCAAAGATTTAAGTATGGGGGAGTTTGATAACATGAAATTATATCACATTTGAAGACTTAATTCAATTAGATTATATTATCATTTACTTTAATTTATCCCATTTTATCAGATATTATGCAGTATTTCTTTTCTATTTACATCAGGTACCCATTTTGAAGCAAAAGTGAAAAAGGGAAGAAAAGGAGGTGTAGAAAGGAGTAAAAAGGAAACAAATATCAAAGACCAAGCCCAGCCCAAAAGAAAGCGCACGTTGTGCCTGTGACGGGCGTCACAAGGGTTGTGACGAGCGTCACACTAGAAGCATCCCTGTGACGAGCGTCACACATGGTGTGACGAGCGTCACACCATTCCACTAGCTTTTTGGCGCAAGTCACGCTCTCAGAAGAATTGAAGAAGAACGTTGAGAGAGTTCGTGTCCTATGCCCACGCCGTGTATTTAGCCATGCTGAAGACTCGTGGGAAACGGAATGCAGTTACCAAGGCTATTATAAATAGCCATCTCACAAAGTTAAAAAACTCTCAGTTTTTGCACGCTCAGTTTGCCGAAGCTCTGCCAAATTTTCTTTTCACGCCTTTGCTTATTTTTCTTCCTTTCCAGCAACTTAGCATTGTTTATTTTATTTATTTCTTTTGCAAGCTTTACATTCTTTTTCCCTTGCAAATTTACCTTTCCAGTTTTAGCTTTTAGATATTTTTCGCATAATAGTTTCTACACCGGAAACTATTGTGCAACTTTATACCGGATTTAACCTTACGTTATATTCCAGTTTTATTTCCTTGATTTAATTTACTGTCTAATTGAAGAATCCAAGAACAAATCCTACCGGCTTGTGGTGGAGTGTTCAAGACCATTGTATTACGCATTCAGGTTCTTTAATTGTTATTTAATTTTTAATGTTTTATTCTATTGTTTATTCATATTGCCTGCCTGGAATGAGTCTGTTTATGCATGATATAAATTCTTATTTATTTAGCATGTCTGGCTAATTTGCCTAGGTATCGGTATGTAAAGTAAGCAGAATAAGGGATCAAGACTGAGTCGGTCTATTTAAACTTAAAATCAAAATCAATCTTTTTACGGTTTCAACTTACAGGTTTAATAACAAGATTTTTTACAAAAGTAAAAGACATAAAGAAGTTAAAATCAATAGAGCGAGAGTTTGAGATTTTAACTGGACAGTGTAAGTTAGGCATTAATTCTAGATCAGGGCGAGAGCAAGTTTTAGAGTTAATTAAATTCTGACCTTTTCCAAAAAGTATTTTTAAAGATTGGATGTGAGGACGAGAGTTAAGCATTTGGATTTAATTATATAACCTAAGTCAACAGAGCGAGAGTTTGAGATAAGGGTGTTTAAAACGGTCAGTATTTTCTTAAAAAGAGTTTCTGCAACTTTATTGTTTTCAAAATATGGTTTTTGACTTAATTATAAGTGACAGCAACATTAATATAAAATCATGGTTTATTCAACAGAGCGAGAGTTTGAGATAGAACCTTTAACCAATGAAGTTAACCGAAACGATTCATTTTAAAACCAAGAAACCGACAAAGACTTGATTCCCTAGTTTTGACGAACTACATACCGATATCCGTTTTATTAATATTTAATCTAGATATTAGTTTAGCTCTTAGTTTTTCCCCAAACAATCAAACATTTTCACCTTAGATTTACGTAGTAACCTTAGATAACGGTATATCGATTCATAAGTCCCTGTGGGATCGATATCTTTTAAAACTACGCGATAGAACTGTGCACTTGCAGTTTGTATCCCATTCTCGACTCACCCAGTCGAGCGATCAATGTATTTCTTTTGCGATGAGAGAAAACTTTGGGGACTAAAGACTATTTATAGGCTTGATTCTGCCATCAAGAACTTAAAGTCATTAAAACTCATTACCATCCAATTAAATGGTCATATCAATTTACATTAAAACCAAAATAAATCATACCTTTTTCAGAATCAAAATCCCAAAACTATGGACCACATTAAAATTGGTTTTTTTATTATTAATAATTATTATAATAAAAATAAGAAACAGTTACAGCTCATACTTATTTCCACCGGGCTATCAATCAAATTTGTTTTCTCTCTCCTTGAATTAACACTCCTTTGGATAAAATGGGCATGTGAAAGAAGATCGTGGATGGGAAATAGTCAGTGATAATGAGGAAGCGACTGAGGGAGGAGATAGAAAAGATGAAGAGGAAAAGTATAATGGGGATGCGTGATGTCCATGATTATCTTTTGTACATTTTTGAAAATACTAATGTTTGGATTATGTTACTAGCCTCATGGCCTTGTATTATAAATAATATTTTCTTGCCTTTCTTAATTTGATGCTCTTATTTTATTTTATTGTGTTTCCATTTTGTTTCTTTTCCTGTATTTATTTGTGCATATTCATTTCGTTCTTCAACTTCGTCGAGGAATCTTCCCGGCCAAGGGTTGAATGCGTTTGTCTTCCATCTAGTTTTGGCCAGTGTCAATTTCGACATTGGATATGTGTGATTTCCGTGATTATCTTTTATACCTTTTTGAAAAATATTAAATTTTGGATTATGTTACTGACCTTCTAGCCTTTTATTTTAGATAATATTTTCTTTTCGTTCTTAATTTGATGTTCCTCCTCTATTTTATTGCTTCACCATTTTGTTTCTTGTCCTTTATTAGTTTATTCATATTCAATTCGTTCTTTAACTTTGTCGAGGATGCTTCCAAGCCAAGGATCGAGTCCTCTTGTATACAGCCAAGTCTTGGCATGGTTTGGTTTCAACATTTTTAAGGTTTCACCGTCTACTCCATTGGAGTGGCTAGCTCTTATAGGGGATGTATTGTATGTGATATGATGATTGATATTTGTGTATTGATTTATGCTAAAACAAAAATACCAAAGTATCTTGCAAACATTGTCATTTTCATTAAAAAATTCAAATAAAGGTAAGACATTACACTTTGTTTGTGGAGTAACTTTATGCTACTTAGCTATAATACATCTTGAGCTTCGTGTCATTCCATGTTCGTTTTAATTCCCTCTCCAATGTTTCTAATGTGTATGATGTTTTCCCTGTGTCGGAGTTGACTATATACAATCCTTCCTAATTAGATGCTAACTTTTCATCCTTTCCATTCTTTCCTCTGACACCATCGTGTCTTCGTACGAGGTTTCCCGCCTCGAATTCTCAGGGTCTCACTATCCTGTTATATTTACCAATTGTTACTTTCTTTTCGGATGCGCTCAGTAGAGTTGTGGAACTCCTTTTTTATTCCAACATGTCTAATACTTTTCTAATTGCCTTGGAGTCACCCTCTTCAATCAAGGGATGATCCCCCATCCAGCTTAATTATTCAATTTTAACGGGAATGGCGAATTTTGTTCTATAAGTTAATCGGAAAGGAGTTTCTCCAGTGGTTCAATATGGCATTGTTTTGTAGGCTCAAAGGTCATGTGGAAGCTTATCTGCCAAATTTCCTTTGGTTGCAGTTAACCTCTATTTCATCTCTATAAGAATTATCCGATTATAAACTTCAACTTGTCCATTGGTTTGAGGGTGTTCCACTAACGTAGAGTGTAGTTTAACCCCTAGGTCCTCCAATAAGTCTTTAAATGTTGTGTTAGTGAACCACATATTATTATCTATAATGACGACTTAGGGAATCCCATATTTGTGCCAAGACGTTTATTTTAAAAAACTTTAGGATATTCATTGATGTGATGTTTTCTAATGCATACACTTCTATACATTGTATGAAATAATCGGTGGCCACAATCAGGAACTTGAGTTTCCTTGGGGCTTGGGGGAATGGTCCGAGGATGTCCATTACCCACAACAAGGAATGTAACTCGGATGGTGGTGCATTATACACGTCCCCGTGTTGCTAGCACTTATTGCATTTCTTGACGTATTCTTTTGTGTCCTCTACTATGGTTGGCCAATAATAGTTAGTTCTCGATAATTTCCTCGCTAACGCTTGGGCTCCCAGGTGTTGTGTTAGACGGTGTGGCTAGTGATCGAGAGGGGGGGTGAATAGATCACCTCTTTGAAATTTAACGGATTTGAAATTTTATCAGAGTTTTCAAAGTTGGCGGAAAAATCAGTCCCGAATCGACTTCCGTCTATTCTGAATCGCTACTAGAAAGCCGGACACACAAGTTTAATTGCTGGATTTTAATGAGAATGACAGAAACAATTCACACCAGAATTTTAACTAATTGAATGCACTTATCATTAAATTCTATTTCCAATGAATTAAATCTAGCTAACCGTTTTGTCAAACAGTTGGTGTGTATGTGATCGATGATAAACAGCAATGGAGTTTGATCAAAAGTTTTCTTGCCACTGCTGTCTTGCAACAGGAACAATCACCACACACTAACTGAAATTACGAAAACAGTTTTAAAACGTAAAGAGGAGTAAGGTAAGAGAACGATACGCAGAGATTTGGTAAGGAAGTTCCCCACGTCGTCCTCGCGTGTGGGTACGTCTCCCTCTCAATTTCAAATGAAATTGAGAACTTTGATTATCAATTTTTTCCGAATCCGTTGATACAAGGTTATGATACAAAGACAGAATTCTAAACTCTAAGAACTTCTTCTTGTATGAACCTTCACTTGATCTGAGCACGATCAAGATTTTCCTGCACGAAATTGCAAACACTTCACCGATTCCACGACCTGCTTGCGAAATCCTCCGATCTCCAAACGCAACGCTGCGGCTGAATATGTTCTGCAAACGTGACTCCCAAACCCTCAAGAACACTCCAGTTCTTGAAGGACAAACCAGTAGGTTTTTCCTAGAAACCCCCTTCAATCTTCAACTCAGCTAGATCCTCGATCGTTCCACTGCAAACCACAGCTAGATCCTTGATCGTACCACTGAACGTTATCTCGATGCTTCTTTAATCCAAAGAACAAGAATGGTTATGTGTAAATGTTCTTGAAGAAAGGTGATTGAGAAGATGAAGAAGATGAAGTCTCTTTCAGGTTTCTAATTGCTCTCAAACAATTGCTCCAACACTGCTTTTGATCTTGTGTTCAATTGTTTTCCCTCAATGAATTCGTGTGCGCACTGCTGTTATAACCTGTCTTATATATATGCTGCAAAACAGTTACTGTTATACCACAAAACAACTTTATGTATTGATACATAATAGTGTGCATCGATGCATACTGTAGGATATGTGAATTTTTGGTGAAATTGATTATTCATGTATCGATGCAAAAGTCGTGTGTATCGATGCATGTGATTATTACACTAGTATGTATCGATGCCTGATGCGTATGTGTTGATACACAAACTGTTTCAATTAGTCATGTATCGATGCAGGGATCGTGTGGATCGATGCATAGAGTCATTTGCCTTTCATGTATTGATGCATGACTCGTATGCATCGATGCATACTGAACAAAAATGTTTTGTGATTTATCACATGCTGTGTGTATCGATGCAGAGGTTTATGTATTGATGCATACTGACACCAAATGCATTTTAATTGTTATTTAGAGGGAAGTATCAATGTAGGTCTATATGTACAGTTATTGAAATTCTAGTTATCAGACTTTGGATGTCACACTGGTTGTTATGACATCCAATTCTGCACAGACAGGGATTATGCAGAACTTAATAGTAAGTGCAGTAAATAACACAAGTAATTGTTCACCCAGTTCAGTCCAACATGACCTACATCTGGGGGCTACCAAGCCAGGGAGGAAATCCACTATTAGTAGTATCAATTCAAAGCTAAACTCACCCGTTTACAACTTATCACTTAATCCCTACCCAATGCAATTTCAATCTTAACCTAAGATCAGAGTTCCTACTCACTCCCCCTCAATCACCTCAGTGATATTAAAGACACTTTGAAGTCACACTTCAAAAACAACTCTTGATTATGCTTCACAGCTTAAATCAAGATACACAGCACTCACGCTTAAAAGCTTTGAGTGACACAACACTTACAACTCAATGAACACCCTATGCCAAAGCAATCATCTACTTGATAATGGCTTGGCTTACAAGATACGTCTAATACAAGACACACAAAATACAGCAGTGAAGTATGATGGACACACTGACTTTTCACGCTTCAAAATCCCCGAGACTGAATGAAGGAATGCCTTCCTTTTTATATTGCAGCACCTGGGCTTTTGCACCTGTATTTTCCTGAATTTTAGGTCACACAAGTTCCCTCAAATTCAACATTTAGGTTGCTAACAAATAGGCTATTTGTTAGGTTCATTGAATGTAGCTTGGTTGTTGATTTCCTGGATTTTCTCTCAGTTGTTGAATCCCTAAAGAATAGCCTGAGAAAAAGCTGAAACAGAAAACTGAACAACCTACAAATTAGCATATGCTGTCAGGCACGAATGTCACGACATTCAGCTTGACATCAAGGTCCATATGCTGAGTCTGTTTTTCCAGAAAACAGACTGTACAAAATTTGCTGACCTGTACATGATCAAAATGACCATACTGCAGTAACAGCTTACATTAATAAATGTCAAAGTGTCCAACTTAACATTTACACAATTGGCCTTAAGTTAGTTCTGTTATTCTCTTGAAGAACAAACTAAGTAATATGCTGAAGTATAGCAGAACACCACTCTGCCTAATCTTCAGTAGCTGCTGTCAATGATGAATGTCACAACATCCAGTTTGACATTCAGTCAGTAGGCCTTATGCCAGGTCTGGTTCTTCCTTGATAACCAGACTGCAAATGAATACTAAGTTCTAACAGAACTTCTGTTCCTTAGTATCTGTTGACAGGAATGAATGTCACAGCATTCAATAATCCTGTGTTAGCTAGTCCTGCAGTAACTACAATGTAGTCACACTTACATGTCATGACATCAGTCAAGACATTAGTGTTTTACCATATAATGCAGCCAATTAAACACCTACAAACTCCCCCTTTGGCAAATTTTTGGCTAAAACACTTTGATCCCCATAACAGAGTTCATGGCAGCGGAATACTACTAGCTAATACACTCAGAGTGGCAGCACACTCACACACATGGAAGTTAAATAAAAACTTCGCATAGCAGCACACACATATTAGAAGTTGCACCTAAACTTCAACATCAGCTGCAGGGGGGGAATCATCTTCAGATCTGTCATGAGAGTCTGTTGTCAGGGGTGTTGGTGGTTATTACTCCCCCTTTTTGTCACAAATGTTGCCAAAGCCAACAACATAGCCAGAGCACAATGACAGAGTTCCAGACTTGGTTTTACTTCACAGTTTCAACCCAGTTAACATCCACTTGATCTTGCTTCACAGCTTCGATCAAGTGATCACCCACTTTTGCTTTACAGTAGGTACCACCATATCAGATGCCATGATTTTGTTTCTAACATCCAGAACCACTCCTGCATGAACAGCATCCTTGAACTCCTGCAGGTACAGAGGTCTTCTCTCTGTAGGGTGTCTCCTAACCCTCTTGTATCCACCCTTGTTGCAAGCAGCATAGCTATGATCTGTTGACCATTCATAGCCTAGTACAAATTGTTTAATAGGCAGATATATTAAACAATTTATCCCAAACATCAGTGGTTGCTATAAGGTCTCAGAGAGACATATTCCCAGTTTGCTCCTTAAGTTTTCAAACTGAGTAGCATCCAGAGCCTTTGTAAATATGTCAGCCAGTTGAAGATTCGTGGCTACATGTTCCAAAGTGATCACCTTGTCTTCCACCAGATCTCTGATGAAGTGGTGCCTAATGTCAATATGTTTGGTCCTGCTATGTTGGATGGGATTCTTGGAGATGTTGATGGCACTGAGATTGTCACAGAACAATGTCATGACATTTTGAGTGACATTGTACTCAGTGAGCATTTGTTTCATCCAAACCAGTTGGGAGCAACTGCTTCCAGCAGCTATGTATTCAGCCTCTGCAGTGGACAGAGAGACACAGTTCTGCTTCTTGCTGAACCACGATATGAGGTTTTCTCCTAAGAAGAAACATCCACCTGATGTGCTTTTTCTGTCATCAGCACTTCCAGCCCAATCAGCATCACAGTACCCAGATAGGACAGGCTTAGACCCATGTGAATACAGCATCCCATAGTCACACGTCCCATTGATGTACTTGAGAATCCTTTTGACTTGATTCAAGTGGCTCACCTTGGGCTCTGCTTGGTATCTGGCACACACTCCAACTGCATAGGAGATGTCAGGTCTACTTGCAGTTAGATACAGCAGACTACCTATCATGCTTCTGTACAGGCATTGATCAACACTAGGTCCTCCATCATCTTTGGTTAGCTTCAAATGAGTAGGAGCTGGAGTCCTCTTGTGCCTGGCATGATCCATACCAAACTTCTTAACTATGTTCTTGGCATACTTGCTTTGGGAGAGAAACATAGAGTCCTCCATTTGGTTTACTTGCATTCCAAGGAAATAGGTCAGTTCTCCCACTAGACTCATTTCAAACTCAGATTGCATCTGGTGAACAAATTTTTTAACCATTTGTTCTGACATTCCACCAAAGACTATATCATCAACATAGATTTGAGCTATCATGATTTTGCCTTCTTCATCCTTCACAAACAAGGTTTTATCTATGCCACCCTTTCTGTATCCATTAGAGGTCAGAAATTCAGTTAGCCTTTCATACCAAGCTCTGGGTGCTTGCTTCAACCCATACAAGGCTTTCTTCAACTTGTATACATGCTCAGGTTGGTTAGGATCACAGAACCCTTTGGGTTGTTCCACATAGACTTCTTCATTCAGGTAGCCATTCAAGAATGCACTCTTCACATCCATTTGGAATAGCTTAAACTTCAGGATGCATGCTACCCCCAACAGCAATCTGATGGACTCAAGTCTAGCCACAGGAGCAAATGTCTCATCAAAGTCTACTCCTTCAACTTGAGTGTATCCTTGAGCTACTAGTCTTGCTTTATTTCTAGTAATTACTCCTTTCTCATCAGATTTGTTTTTGTAGATCCACTTGGTACCAATGATGTTGGACCCTTCAGGTCTTGGAACCAGCTCCCATACTTCATGCCTTGTGAACTGCTCGAGTTCCTCTTGCATGGCAATGATCCAGTATTCATCAGTCAGGGCTTCTTTCACATTCTTTGGTTCAACCTTGGAAACAAAGCAGGAATTTGAGTTTATTCCTCTTGACCTGGTAGTTACACCACTGGTGGGATCCCCTATGATAAGATCCTTAGGGTGGTCTTTCTGAATTCTGATAGATGGCACTTTGGTGGGTGCTTCTACTTCACATTCAGGAGGAGGTTCCTGTACTTCTTCAGGCTTGACTGGACTGTCAGTTGGACTATCAAGGAATGTTTCAACATCCTCCATGACATCGGTTCCTTCCTCTTTATCATCCACAATGACATTTATGGACTCCATCAGGACATTGGTCCTGTAGTTGAACACTCTATAGGCTCTGCTGTTAGTGGAGTATCCCAGAAATACGCCTTCATCACTTTTGGGATCTAGCTTCATTCTCTGTTCACGATCTGTGAGAATGTAGCATTTACTTCCAAAAATATGAAAGTACTTCACAGTGGG
Organism: Lathyrus oleraceus; assembly: GCF_024323335.1. Taxonomy (NCBI): domain Eukaryota; kingdom Viridiplantae; phylum Streptophyta; class Magnoliopsida; order Fabales; family Fabaceae; genus Lathyrus; species Lathyrus oleraceus. The sequence continues at coordinate 247,199,345 of NC_066584.1, forward strand.
TTTTCTACCCTTCCATATTTCATACAAAGTGGAGGAGGTTCCTTTTCTCAAGGTGACTCTGTTGTGAACATAGCACGCGGTATTCATTGCTTCAGCCCAAAAGTGCATAGGGAGTTTCTTTGCATGAATCATTGCTCTGGCAGATTCTTGAATAGTTCTATTTTTTCTTTCAACTATTCCATTCTGCTGAGGAGTTATAGGGGAGGAGAACTCATGGCTTATTCCTTCAGATGAGCAAAACTCATCAAACTTGGAATTCTTGAATTCAGTACCATGATCACTTCTAATCCGGACCATACAACTGTCCTTTTCCCTTTGAAGTCTTATGCACAGATCTTTGAAGACATCAAATGTATCTGACTTCTCTCTGATGAAGCTTATCCACGTGTATCTGGAATGGTCATCAACCACCACGTAGGCATACTTCTTCCCACCAAGACTTTCAACCTGCATAGGTCCCATTAGGTCCATGTGCAACAGTTCCAGAACTCTGGAGGTTGTGGAATGTCCCAGCTTTGGGTGTGACATCTTGGTTTGCTTGCCCACTTGGCATTCTCCACAGACTCTTCCTTCATCAATCAGAAGCGTTGGCATTCCTCTGACTGCTTCCTTGGATATGATCTTCTTCATTCCCCGTAAGTGGAGATGTCCAAGTCTTCTATGCCACAGCTTCACCTCCTGTTCTTCCTTGGCTGAGGAGCATGTTGTGGAAAAGTTAGAGAGATCAGGTTCCCACAGGTAGCAGTTGTCTTTGGACCTGGTTCCTCTCATAACTTCCTGATTGTCACCATTTGTCACAATGCAAAGCTCCTTAGTAAACTGAACATGAAAACCTTGATCACACAGCTGACTTATGCTGATGAGGTTTGCAGTTAGTCCTCTTACTAACAGCACATTGTTCAGTTTTGGCACTCCAGAACAGTCCAGTTTGCCCACACCTCTGATTTTTCCTTTGGCACCATCACCAAAAGTCACATAGCTGGTGGTGTGAGGTTGAATGTCTACCAGTAGATTTTCCATACCAGTCATATGTCTTGAGCATCCACTGTCAAAGTACCAGTCTTCTCTGGAAGAAGCCCTTAGGGCAGTGTGTGCTATCCTAGCATACCATTGTTGCTTCTTAATGGGAACACATCGCTTACGTGTTTTATGCTTAGGTCTGACATGTGAGGCTCTGTTAGGGAAGCCATGAATCCAGTAGCAGAAGGCTTTTATATGTCCAAGCCTGCCACAGTGGTGACACCTCCAATTCTGGTATATTCTCTTCTGATGATCATTCATCCTAGCTCCTCGATGTTGAGACATTGGCTTTGACATCTGCTTGAACTTCTGAACTCTAGCCTTTGGGCGTTTGTGTTCAGCTCTTTTTCCAAATCCTAGCCCAGATTTGGTTCCAGACTGCTGTCCCACCTTTAGAATTTCTTCCAAGGTGTCAGTTCCCTTATTCATCATTCTGATGGATTTGGTCATCTGGTTCAGCTTGGAGGTCAGCAGGGCTATCTCATCATTTAGCCCCTCTATGGTAGACATTTGCTTCTGTCTCTCATCTTCCAGTTCCTTGATGAGTTTCTTCTGCTTTTCTCCTTGTGCACGCACTTCAGCACTGGTGGTACACAGCTTCTTATATGCTGCAGCAAGTTCATCAAATGTCAGCTCATCTGCACTTGTGTCATCTTCAGAGACACACACACTGGTTAGTGCAGTGACATGTTTGGCAGATTCTCCTTCAGACTCACTTTCAGAATCTCCTTCAGACCATGTGATAGCTAGCCCCTTATTTTGCAATTTGAGGTAAGTAGGGCATTCAGCTCTGACGTGTCCATACCCTTCACAGCCATGACACTGGATTCCCTTCCCATGGTTGAACTTCTCCTCAGAAGTTGATCTTTTCTTAATGTCAGTCGGGATGTTCTTGACATTAGGTCTCCCTCTTTGATCAATCTTCTTCATGAACTTGTTGAATTGCCTCCCAAGCATGGCTAAGGCTTCTGATATACTTTCATCACCTCCTGTATATCCTTCTTCTGACTCCTCTTCAGCATTTGATATAAAGGCTATGCTTTTCTTCTTCTCAGCATACTCACCTAAGCCCATTTCAAAGGTTTGGAGAGAACCAATGAGCTCATCTACCTTCATATTGTTGATGTCCTGAGCCTCCTCTATGGCAGTGACCTTCATAGCAAACCTCTTAGGCAAGGACCTGAGAATCTTTCTTACAAGTTTCTCTTCAGTCATTCTCTCACCTAGTCCACCAGAGGTGTTTGCAATTTCAAGAATATTCATGTGAAAGTCATGAATAGTCTCCTCCTCTTTCATCCTCAGATTTTCAAACTTGGTTGTCAACATCTGAAGTTTGGACATCTTCACCTTGGAAGTACCTTCATGAGTTACCTTGAGGGTATCCCAAACTTCCTTAGCTAGTTCACAATGGTGCACCAGCCTGAAGATGTTCTTAGTGATTCCATTGAACAGTGCATTCAAGGCTTTGGAGTTTCCAAGAGCTAATGCCTCTTGTTCCTTGTCCCAATCTTCTTCGGGAATCTGCACACTGACTCCATCTTCACCAGTCCTCGTTGGATGTTCCCATCCCTTGTTGACAGCTCTCCAGACTTTGCTGTCTAGAGACCTTAAGAAGGCTATCATGCGAGGCTTCCAGTCATCATAATTAGATCCATCCAACATGGGTGGTCTGTTTGAGTGTCCTAAATCCTTGTCCATGGTACTAGAAAGTAACTTCCCTAGATCTCACCCAGAACTTCACAGGCAGGGTGCCTGCTCTGATACCAATTGAAATTCTAGTTATCAGACTTTGGATGTCACACTGGTTGTTATGACATCCAATTCTGCACAGACAGGGATTATGCAGAACTTAATAGTAAGTGCAGTAAATAACACAAGTAATTGTTCACCCAGTTCAGTCCAACATGACCTACATCTGGGGGCTACCAAGCCAGGGAGGAAATCCATTATTAGTAGTATCAATTCAAAGCTAAACTCACCCGTTTACAACTTATCACTTAATCCCTACCCAATGCAATTTCAATCTTAACCTAAGATCAGAGTTCCTACTCACTCCCCCTCAATCACCTCAGTGATATTAAAGACACTTTGAAGTCACACTTCAAAAACAACTCTTGATTATGCTTCACAGCTTAAATCAAGATACACAGCACTCACGCTTAAAAGCTTTGAGTGACACAACACTTACAACTCAATGAACACCCTATGCCAAAGCAATCATCTACTTGATAATGGCTTGGCTTACAAGATACGTCTAATACAAGACACACAAAATACAGCAGTGAAGTATGATGGACACACTGACTCTTCACGCTTCAAATTCCCGAGACTGAATGAAGGAATGTCTTCCTTTTATATTGCAGCACCTGGGCTTTTGCACCTGTATTTTCCTGAATTTTAGGTCACACAAGTTCCCTCAAATTCAACATTTAGGTTGCTAACAAATAGGCTATTTGTTAGGTTCATTGAATGTAGCTTGGTTGTTGATTTCCTGGATTTTCTCTCAGTTGTTGAATCCCTAAAGAATAGCCTGAGAAAAAGCTGAAACAGAAAACTGAACAACCTACAAATTAGCATATGCTGTCAGGCACGAATGTCACGACATTCAGCTTGACATCAAGGTCCATATGCTGAGTCTGTTTTTCCAGAAAACAGACTGTACAAAATTTGCTGACCTGTACATGATCAAAATGACCATACTGCAGTAACAGCTTACATTAATAAATGTCAAAGTGTCCAACTTAACATTTACACAATTGGCCTTAAGTTTGTTCTGTTATTCTCTTGAAGAACAAACTAAGTAATATGCTGAAGTATAGCAGAACACCACTCTGCCTAATCTTTAGTAGCTGCTGTCAATGATGAATGTCACAACATCCAGTTTGACATTCAGTCAATAGGCCTTATGCCAGGTCTGGTTCTTCCTTGATAACCAGACTGCAAATGAATACTAAGTTCTAACAGAACTTCTGTTCCTTAGTATCTGTTGACAGGAATGAATGTCACAGCATTCAATAATCCTGTGTTAGCTAGTCCTGCAGTAACTACAATGTAGTCACACTTACATGTCATGACATCAGTCAAGACATTAGTGTTTTACCATATAATGCAGCCAATTAAACACCTACAGTTATGCAACAATAGAGTGGGATGAAAAATATAATAAAACACACATGTATCATGTAATGCAATGCACAACCAACATTTGGATGATGATCACACAATTTGCTATCATTAAAAATTAATTCAAGGTAAAGAATTCTCTCACAAACTCCCCCTTTTTGATGATGGCAAATTCTTGGCAAGATGTGTGATACTCCCCCTGAGTTTGTGCATATCTGCATTTTCTCCCCCTTTGTCAACATCAAAAAGAGGAAGAAACAAATTTATCAAAGTAGCATAGTGTAGCAGGACATGGCAAAAAATGGATAACAGGCTGTCAATCACAAAGAATGTAGCTTCAAAGTAAAGAATCATTCACAAAGAATGAAGAATAAGGGCAATAACAATAGAGATAAACAGGATTAGAAAAGCATTTTAAAGATACGAACGAGTTTAAGAGTTACATAGGCTAAACCATATATTGTGCAATAAAATAAAACTTGAGCAATATGAAATGAAATGCAGTGAGATGAAAAGATGGTTGGTTAATTTGGATTGTTGCCACCACAGGACTCCTCATCATGTCTGTCAGGATCTCTGTAGCTTGGCGGAGGCGGAGGAGGAGGCATTGTGTCTGGATTTTGGCCCATGAAGGAGTATTGCCTAAATCAGTTCTGAACTTCAATGCTTCTAAAGCTGTCCATAATACCAGGATTTTCACGACAGTCGTCCATAAAGCCGGACATTTCGTTGTAGAAAACCTGATGCCATTTAACCAAGTCTTGGTGCCAAGCGTGTTGATTCTGATACATCCGTGTATGCTCATCATGCCAGTCCCGATGCTCGTTGTGCCATTCAGATTGTTGAACATGCCAGTACCGTGCTTCTTCATGGCGTTCTTTGTTGACAATTTCCATCTGTTGAAGCATATGAGTGATGTCCGCATTTGGTGTTGAGGCTGAAGTACCACCGGAGAATGGAGGGGCTGTAGGTTCAGGTACGTAGTTGGTAGGAGACCACCTTCGTGGCACCCAATCACCCCAACCAGTATTGGCCTCAGCATGTGGTGCATCTGTTTCAGCCGCATCCTGCATTTCTTCATCAGGCTGATCTTCAGCAACATGGATGCGTTCCGAGGGCACGTCAAAGTTGTAAATTCTGGTTTTGGATTTTCTTTCGAAGAAATAGAAGCATTTGCGGTCCTTGTCCCACCGATATCCCATATGCGATAGAGTGGCAGAGTCAAACTCTTGGGCAGCAGATGGAGATAGGAGAGGAACAATAGGTATTGCAACTTTCCAAAACTTAAGAATTTTCATTATTTGAGAGGCATAACCTAGAGCCACATTCTTGGAGCTGTCTCGCACAAAGAATAGACGTTTTACAAAGTAGTTCGCCCAATTTAGGAGAACCTTATTTTGCAGAATGTAGAGAAGATGTATGCTAGGCCTATCCAACCGAGAGTGTCCGCTGTTTGTTGGACGCAGAATATGTGTGATAATCCAGTGAAGAATACGCGGAGTTTTCTTGATCATACCTGACGTGACGTGTTCATCCTCACTCAACGGTCTATCAATCTTTAGGATAGAAGTTGTAAAGTCCTTCATGTCAAATTCAGGATCAAAATGCAGGTCATGCCAGCACTTGAAAACCATCGACGGAGACGGCATTTGAAATACCGTTTCCCAATCAGAGGCTTCAAAGGTATATGTTCTGACTCCGATAGAACACCGGAACATATAGCCTCTACCAGTTTGTAACCCAGCATAAAAGATCCGAATGAAATCCTCATGATAATCATCCTTTGTGGACAGAAACGACCCAAGTCTTTGTGCTTGTAAGAGTTCAACCACTTCATTTAGGTGTAGGTGAATAGCATCTGTTTTATCAAAGACGTGAGGTTTCATGACTAACCTTGTCTTGAAGGACTCTTCAAATTCAGCAGCAACAGCGGGATGAAGTAGCTCTAAGGCATTTGAAGGAACTTCTGGTGGTTGCTGAGATGTACCGGCTGTTTCCTTTCCCTTTCCTTTTCCTTTGGCTCTGGCTGGAATAGTGCGTGGAGGCATGGTGATGTGAGATTTAGGGTTTTAGAGAGAGAGTGAAGATGAGGAGGATTAGGGTTAGCCACTGGTTTTGGGGTTTTTGAGGGAAGATGATATGAAGTAATGAGATAGGAAGTGATATGATTGGCTGATGTGTCGATGCATGAGAGAGAAAGAAATGCATTTAATTCAGATAGCATCAGTATGCATCGATGCAGAGGGTCATGCGTCGATGCCAAATATTCACAATTGGCATGTGTATCGATACATGCGATGGATGCATCGATGCATCCTGAAGCAGTTTTTAAAAATTTGAATTTCAGAATGTATGTGTCGATGCATGCTTCGTTTGTGTCGATGCATACTGATGCTGAACTAGCTTTTACTGAATTTTAATGCAGTATGAATATGCATTATGCACTATGTCATGATGATTATGCTCAACAGAGATTCAAAAGTCAAATTGTTAATGTGCACACAATATGGACAAGGAGTATATGCAAACAAATTTTATATCAACTAGAGTAAGAACATTTGTTCTAACATACACAATCACTTAGCAATAAGAAAATTGTAGAAAGGATTGATATTACCTCTGTTGGAGAACTCTTGTGATGGATAATTGACATCTAAAACAGCTCTTATCAACCATGGTGAGGCATAAGATAATTAAGATGTAACATGCTTATGACATCAATTGAGAAAGATCTAAGATTCCCAATTCGCGACGAATGTTGAAGAAAGGTTCCGTTGCCAATGGTTTAGTGAAAATATCAGCCAGCTGATTTTTGGAATCAACGTGTTCAAAGACAACGTCTTCTTTTTCAACATGATCACGAAGGAAATGATGTCTTATCTCTATGTGTTTAGTGCGTGAGTGTAAAACAGGGTTTTTAGTAAGGTTTATGGCACTAGTGTTGTCGCATTTGATAGGAATACGTTTGAGTTGAATGTTGAAGTCTTGTAGTTGCTGTTTCAGCCATAAAATCTGAGCGCAACAACTACCGGCTGCAACGTATTCTGCCTCTGCAGTTGACAAAGCCACAGAAACTTGCTTTTTGCTATGCCAACTGACCAAGGAGTTTGAAAACAGGTGACATGTACCACTTGTGCTTTTCCTGTCTGATTTGCAGCCAGCAAAATCAGAATCGGAGTACCCTACTAAGCTACAATCACTTCCTTTGGAATACCAAAGCCCATATTTAGGTGTTCCGTGAAGATATCTAAATATGCGCTTCACCGCTTTTAGGTGCGATTCCTTAGGATTTGATTGATAGCGTGCACACATACAAACACTAAACATGATGTCAGGTCTAGAAGCAGAAAGATACAAGAGAGATCCAATCATACCTCTGAACCTTTTGACATCTACACACTTACCGTGCTCATCCTTATCTAGATTTCTGTTGGTAGGCATTGGGGTGTCAATCGATTTTGAGTCATTCATTCCAAAGCGCTTGAGTAGTTCTCTGCAGTATTTTGTTTTTGATACTGCTGTACCCTCATCAAGTTGCTTTATTTGCAGTCCTAGGAAGTAGTTCAGCTCCCCCATTAGACTCATCTCAAATTCACCCTGCATAACCTTAGAAAATTCTTCGACCAAGTGTATGTTAGTTGAACCAAATATGATATCGTCGACATAAACTTGAACTAAAAGAATGTGCTTCCCTTTGTGTTTAATAAAGAGAGTATTGTCCACTTTACCTCTTGAATATCCATGATCAATTAGGAATTTGCTAAGCCTTTCATACCAAACCCGAGGGGCTTGTTTAAGACCATACAAAGCTCGTTTTAATTTGTAAACATGATCTGGATTTTCAGCATTTTCAAAACCGGGAGGTTGTGAAACATATACTTCTTCATTTGTGACACCATTAAGAAAGGCACTCTTTACGTCCATTTGGTAAAGCTTAAAATCCTTAGAACACGCATAGGCAAGCAAAAGACGTATAGCTTCAAGGCGAGCAACTGGAGCATAAGTTTCCTCATAATCTATGCCCTCCTCTTGGTTATACCCTTGTGCTACTAAACGTGCCTTGTTCCTAGTAATCACTCCGTTTTCATCAAGCTTGTTCCTAAAAACCCACTTAGTGCCTATGATATGATGATCTCGCGGACGAGGGACAAGTTCCCAAACGTCATTTCTTTTAAATTGATTAAGCTCTTCTTGCATGGCCATTAGCCAAAATTCATCAATCAAGGCCTCTTTGGCATTCTTAGGTTCTACTTGTGAAACAAACGCGAAGTGAGAACAAAAATTACTTATCTTAGAACGAGTCATTACTCCCTTTGAAATGTCTCCCAAGATGTTGTCAATGGGATGGTCTTTTGAGGATCTCCAAGCTGTTGGAAGATCATTCACTTCAGCTGTCTTTTCTTCCTCAATTTCTTCATGACTAGTATCTTCCTCCTTCTCATGGGCAGCTGTTTTGGACTGATCAGTTTCCTCAACAGCTTCCTTGAGTATGTCTTCTGTAGATACACCTGCGTCATCAAAAGAAATACCTTTTCCGACATTTTTCGGATAAGACTCATCAAAAGAAACATGAACAGATTCTTCAACAGTAAGTAAACGCTTGTTATACACTCTATATGCTTTACTTGACAGTGAGTAACCAAGAAAGATACCTTCATCCGCTTTTGCATCAAACTTCCCAATGTTTTCCTTACCGTTATTCAAAACAAAACATTTACAACCGAATACGTGAAGATGTGACAAGTTTGGTTTTCTTCCTTTCAAAAGTTCATAAGGAGTTTTGTTTAAAATAGGGCGAATTAAGATTCTGTTTAAAACATAACAGGCTGTGCTAACAGCATCAGCCCAAAAGTATTTTGGCAATCCGCCCTCATTAAGCATTGTTCTTGCCAACTCCTCTAAAACACGATTTTTACGCTCCACAACGCCATTTTGTTGTGGAGTGCGAGGGGCTGAAAAGTTATGCTCAATACCATACTTGTCACAAAACTTCTCAAAGTGATAATTTTGAAACTCACCACCATGATCGCTACGAATTGTAACTATTTTGGAATTCATTTTGTTTTGGGACAGATTTGCAAAATTTTTAAAAGCAGAAAAAGTTTCATCTTTGCATGTAAGGAATATAGTCCAAGTGAATCTAGAGTAGTCATCAACTATTACAAAGCCATAGTAATTTCCACCTAGGCTCTTTGTCCTAGAAGGTCCAAAGAGGTCCATATGGAGAAGCTCAAGGGGTCGTGAAGTTGAAATTACATTTTTAGATTTAAAAGACACCCTTGTTTGCTTTCCCATTTGGCACGCGTCGCATAGGTGGTCTTTTGAAAATTTTATTTTTGGTAGACCGACTACTAGATCCTTAGATACAACCTTATTTAGCAAATCGAAGTTAACATGCGCTAAACGTCTATGCCAAAGCCAAGAATCATCATTCAAGGTGACTAGACATTTAGTATTTGTTAAAGGTACATCAAACAAGTCAAGCATATAGATATTGTTTACTCTTACACCCTTAAACACAATGTTTTGTTCAACATGTTCAATTATGCAGCAAGTTTTTGTAAACGACACTTTATAGCCCATGTCGCATAGTTGACTTATGCTTAACAAATTGTGTTTAAGTCCCTCAACTAAATGGACATTTGAAATAGTAGTGGTGGAGGGATTACCTACACTACCTTTGCCGAGTATAGCTCCTTTGTTGTTGTCTCCATAAGTGACATATCCCTTCTTCTTTGCCTTGAAGTCTATAAAGAGCGATATGTCACCGGTCATGTGCCTCGAGCAGCCGCTGTCAAGAAACCACCTTCTATCTGCGGAGGCAAAGGACTCATCCTACAACATCAAAAGAGAGAAGTTGGTACCCAATTTTCATTGGGTCCAAGTGGGTAAGTGCTAACATGGTTGCCTTTTGGCTTCCATTGATAAATGCCTTTAGGGACAAGAAATCTCCTAAATTTGCATTTCTCAATGGTATGGCCAGCATGGCAACAATAATGACATAAACCATGATGATGTGTTTGTTGTTTCTTGTTCATTGAATCCTTTAGAATAAAAGAGTATTTTGCATATGGAGGATTCAATGACTTCTTAAACAACTTGGGGTCAACGGCATAAGTAACTTTAGGTTGTAGCGCTTTCTCTAATTTGACCTTAAGAGTGTTTACCTCTTTTTGCCAAATATAACAAGCGTCACAATACCTAACTCTACTACATCCGTCAATGTCAATAGTTTTTGAATTTTCTGCAATACTAGTTTTCAATGCTTCTAAATCAATTTCAGCTTTGTTTACTTTACCTTCCAAAAAAGAGAAGATATGTTTGTCGGAAGATAGTCTTTTAAAAGCATCTACAGCTTCGTTATGCAGTTTTTCAAAAGCTATTTTTAGTTCCGAAAAAGACATAGAGGAGAAATTATTGTAATAGGCTTGTTTTACCTTTTTGTCATTGTTTTTCTTCTTGTGGTAGGGAAAAATTTTTGTGTGAGCCATAAGGCACAGATTTGCAGCTTCATCACCATCACTTGAGCTTTGTGTGCTTGATGAATCACTATCACTTTCCCATGCAATATACGCTCTTCTTTGTTTGTTGTACCCTTTTGGCGAATCTTTTCTTTGGTCCTTATACTTCATAGGGCAGTCCGTTTTATAGTGTCCAGATTTACCACAATTAAAACATGATCCTCTTCCTCTACTCTTCTTGTTCTCTTCTTGTTTCGAATTTATAGATTGTCTTCGAAATTTCATGAGATTTTTGTCGGAATGCTTGACTCCATTCTTTCGAATGAATCTATTATATCTCCTTACAAACAGTCCCATTTCCTCATCATCCGAGTCTTTGTCACTACTTGAATCATTGTCGCTTTGCTCTTTTCGTGAGGACTTAGAGCTAGAGGCCACAAGAGCTATTGGCTTCTTCTCTCCTTCTTTGTCTCTTTTCTTCTCCTTTTCCTTCTTACTTTTGTTCTCATATTTTTCAAGACTTTTCAATGCTTGCTGATGTTCTTCCAGCTTTCCAAACAAGGTTGTAATCGTAAGTCTTGTTAGATCGTTGGCTTCCTTGATTGCTGTAACTTTAGGTTGCCACTCCCTGCTAAGACACCTGAGAATTTTATTAGTAGCAATTTCATTGGAAATAGGTTTTCCAAGAGCATTCAATTGGTTAGTTAGATGAGTGAATCTCTTTTGCATGTCGGAGATGGATTCTCCTTGTTTCATGCGAAAGAGCTCAAACTCTTGATTGAGTGTGTTAATGCGGGACTGTTTTACTTCAGTAGTACCCTCATGGGCAACTTCTAAAGCGTCCCACATTTCTTTAGCTGTCGTGCAATGGGATACTCGATAATACTCATCAACACCAAGTGCTGAAATTAACATGTTTCGAGCGCTCCAATCACACAACCACTTTTTCTCATCTTTCTCATTCCAATCATCTTCTGGTTTAGGTACTATGGCGCCAGCTGCATTAGTCATAGTAATTTGAAACGGACCGTTTTCAATGGCAGCCCATACTAACCTATCCACAGAATTTATATGAACTCGCATGCAGTCTTTCCAGTAGCCATAATTTTCACCGTTGAAAATAGGCGCTCTATTATACGCCCCCTTTGGTTCAGAATCCATACTGTTACAGGCAGCCACAGAGCACCAGCGAACCGGCGCTCTGATACCACTTGTTAGACGGTGTGGCTAGTGATCGAGAGGGGGGGTGAATAGATCACCTCTTTGAAATTTAACGGATTTGAAATTTTATCAGAGTTTTCAAAGTTGGCGGAAAAATCAGTCCCGAATCGACTTCCGTCTATTCTGAACCGCTACTAGAAAGCCGGACACACAAGTTTAATTGCTGGATTTTAATGAGAATGACAGAAACAATTCACACCAGAATTTTAACTAATTGAATGCACTTATCATTAAATTCTATTTCCAATGAATTAAATCTAGCTAACCGTTTTGTCAAACAGTTGGTGTGTATGTGATCGATGATAAACAGCAATGGAGTTTGATCAAAAGTTTTCTTGCCACTGCTGTCTTGCAACAGGAACAATCACCACACACTAACTGAAATTACGAAAACAGTTTTAAAACGTAAAGAGGAGTAAGGTAAGAGAACGATACGCAGAGATTTGGTAAGGAAGTTCCCCACGTCGTCCTCGCGTGTGGGTACGTCTCCCTCTCAATTTCAAATGAAATTGAGAACTTTGATTATCAATTTTTGCCGAATCCGTTGATACAAGGTTATGATACAAAGACAGAATTCTAAACTCTAAGAACTTCTTCTTGTATGAACCTTCACTTGATCTGAGCACGATCAAGATTTTCCTGCACAAAATTGCAAACACTTCACCGGTTCCACGACCTGCTTGCGAAATCCTCCGATCTCCAAACGCAACGCTGCGGCTGAATATGTTCTGCAAACGTGACTCCCAAACCCTCAAGAACACTCCAGTTCTTGAAGGACAAACCAATAGGTTTTTCCTAGAAACCCCCTTCAATCTTCAACTCAGCTAGATCCTCGATCGTTCCACTGCAAACCACAGCTAGATCCTTGATCGTACCACTGAACGTTATCTCGATGCTTCTTTAATCCAAAGAACAAGAATGGTTATGTGTAAATGTTCTTGAAGAAAGGTGATTGAGAAAATGAAGAAGATGAAGTCTCTTTCAGGTTTCTAATTGCTCTCAAACAATTGCTCCAACACTGCTTTTGATCTTGTGTTCAATTGTTTTCCCTCAATGAATTCGTGTGCGCACTGCTGTTATAACCTGTCTTATATATATGCTGCAAAACAGTTACTGTTATACCATAAAACAGCTTTATGTATTGATACATAATAGTGTGCATCGATGCATACTGTAGGATATGTGAATTTTTGGTGAAATTGATTATTCATGTATCGATGCAAAAGTCGTGTGTATCGATGCATGTGATTATTACACTAGTATGTATCGATGCCTGATGCGTATGTGTTGATACACAAACTGTTTCAATTAGTCATGTATCGATGCAGGGATCGTGTGGATCGATGCATAGAGTCTTTTGCCTTTCATGTATTGATGCATGACTCGTATGCATCGATGCATACTGAACAAAAATGTTTTGTGATTTATCACATGCTGTGTGTATCGATGCAGAGGTTTATGTATTGATGCATACTGACACCAAATGCATTTTAATTATTATTTAGAGGGAAGTATCAATGTAGGTCTATATGTACAGTTATGCAACAATAGAGTTGGATGAAAAATATAATAAAACACACATGTATCATGTAATGCAATGCACAACCAACATTTGGATGATGATCACACAATTTGCTATCATTAAAAATTAATTCAAGGTAAAGAATTCTCTCACATGTTGCCCCATAATTCTTCATGTACTTCGCACAGGACATGGGCGGCTTCCTCTTTTTCTAAACATTCAGAAAGGGAGTGTATAATCCTCTTATGTAAAATATTCCTTATATTAGGGAGTATGAGTTGGCTCTCCTCTTTATGATACTTGTTTTTTACGGGTTGGAAGAGAACTTTCCTTGCTCTATATACCTAGTAATAAGGGTCATCCAAGAAGAATATTCGTCATTGTTTACTGTCATTGATACCATCCTTGGGACCTCAATGTTGGGGTTCCTCAAAGATTTTTGAATAAACAAATGATTCAAGCCTGGGGATCTTGTATTGGTCTTCTTAGATAAAATATATGTCGTGGTGTTTTCCTTTCTTGGGATGTGCTCTACCTCGGACGTCATGATCTTGGTTAGCCCTTCTCTAGCTAGCCAAACGTAACACTGAAGTGTTGGTTCTTTCGTTTGAGCCTCACCTTTTATTTGCGACATTAATAACTGGGAATCTATTTTCAACTTAATATTTTATGTCCCCATCTCAGATGCCAATGTATGACCAGCTATTACTGCTTCGTATTCAGCTTGATTGTTGGTGGTAGTAAATTCAAATCTCAAGGATACCTCTATAGTTAACCTGACCTTATTTTCTAGAATTAGTCTGACTTCACTTCCTCGGCTATTGGATGACCCGTTGGTGAATAATGTTCAGGAAGGAATGTGTCGGTTATGGCTCCCCGAGTGTCATCTCTTCTAAGAGGTCTACAAACTATTGAGGTTTCAATTCCTTTTTGGCTTCGTATGCAACTTCGAATTCAGACATTTATATAGACCACTTGGTTAGCCTTCCCATTAGGTTGGGTCAGTGGAGGATCTGCTTCAGCGGGAGGTCTGTTCTTACAATTATAGTATTAGCTAGGAAGTAATGCCATAGATTTCGATGCGGTTATGAAGGCCAGGGTCTCCTTTTCTATATTTTTATATTGTGTTTCAAGTAGGCCTTGGGATTTCAAAATGAAGTACACATGTTATTGTTGATAATTCGGTTCTCTAACGAGAACAACATAGACAACTTCCTCAGAGACAACAAGTAAAGAAACAATGGTTCTCTTGGAAGTGGTCTGGTTAACAGTGGTAGAGTGAGAAGGCCTACCTTTAGGGGCATGAATGCTTGTTGGCACTTAGGTCTCCATTCAAATTGAGCTTCTTTGTTGAACCGTAGGTAGAAAAGAAGGGTATGTTGCACCGATTTTGAAATGAATCTGTTCAAGGCGGTAAGCATCTCGTTCAGTTTCATTACTTCTTCTGACTTAGGCGCATTCATATGCATTAATGTGCCTCATTTATCTGGGTTTGCTTATGTTCTTATCTCTGTGATTTAGAATGCTAGGAAACACCCATCTCTCACCCCAAATATGCACTTCTTGAGATTTAACTTCATATTATACTGTCGGAGTCTCCAGAAAACACGGGCGAGATGTTGGTTGTGCAATCCCTCTTCGTTTGATTTAACAATCATATAATCCATATACACTTTTAGGGTTTCACCTATCTTTTCCTTGAAGACATAATTCATCATTCAATGGAATGTGACTCTGACGTTCTTCAATCTGAAAAGCATGAAATTGTATTCAGTGGCGGAACTGAGGGGGGACGTGGGAAGGTCACGACCACCCCTCAACTTTTTATTTTTTTTAATTCATATATATTAAATTACTAACAAATCCTTATTTTAAATTAAAATTATTTTTTATTTTTTATTTTTCATTCAAAGTTAGGTTAAAATACAGATAAGGTAAAAAGCTCATACCTTTCCTTTCTTTCTCATATGGGTTTGCTACCGACACCGGAATTGAAACAGATTAAAGTGATCGGCATCTAACAGGTAAAAAACTTTATTCATTCTTCTTTTATAAAAAGTAACAAATTAAAGTGATTGCTTGATTTGTGTTTTTGAGATTTTTAGGGTTCTTCTTTCTTGATGTGTTAAAATAATCTATATGGGATTTATTAAGTCAATTCATAACACTGTAATTTACAAATATAGTTATACACTGTAATAAGGTTTATTTAATCATTGTTGCTGCTAATTTCTAATAGTGAAGTTACCGGTATTTGAAAACGGATTAAAGTTGATTAATTAAGTTTATTAATTTTTTTCTCTTTTAATTTTTATGTTTTTTAAATTGATTTTTGGATTTGATATGATATTATAGGAAGAGTAAAGATGAATAATAGGAAAATTGATTCTTTTTTCAAAAGGAAAGCATGTGAAATTGAAAGAGAAGAGAGAGATGAAGAAATTATAATCCCGACATCCGAATCTGAAACAGTTCTTGAGAATCCAACAATTGAAGAGCATCATGGTTTTGAAAATTATTTGGAACGCGATCCTGGAAAGCGTCCTCCGATTTGGCAATATCCACCAAATCAAGTGGATGCAATACGAAGAGCTTATCTAAAATGGGGTCCATATCAAATTCATTTAGAAAACTATCCTTTGTCCGGTAACGAGGATCATCTGAGAAGGTTTCAACATACTTGGTTTAGCATATTTCCATCATGGTTAGAATATTCACCATCCGAAGATGCCGCATATTGCTTACCATGTTACCTTTTTAGCAAAAACCTAAGTGGACGTCCCGGATCACTTGTCTTTATTTCTATGAGTTTTAGAAATTGGAAGAAAGTTAGGAATGGAAAACATTGTTCCTTTCTTAAACACATAGGGAAGGATCCTTGCTCACCACACAACAATGCAATGAAAGCTTGTCAAGACTTGTTGAATCAAGATGGTCATATTAGAAATTTTATTCAAGTGCAAAGTTCAAGTTAAAGAATGAATAATTGGTTACGACTCAAGACTTCAATTGACAATGTTCGTTTGTTAACACTACAAGCTTGTGCTTTTAGGGGTCACGACGAAAGTAGCAAATCAAGAAATCAAGGTAACTTTCTTGAGTTATTGAAACTTTTAGCATCCTACAATGATGAAGTTGCAAAAGTTGTGTTGGAAAATGCTCCACAAAATTGCAAGTATACTTCACATCAAATTCAAAAAGAGCTCTTGCAAATTCTTTCTAGTAGGGTGAAAAAGAGTATTCGTGAGGAAATTGGTGATTCCAAATTTTGTATCGTTGTTGATGAAGCTCGTGATGAGTCAAAAAAGGAACAAATGGCTCTTGTATTAAGATTTGTTGATAAAGTTGGTTTAATACAAGAGAGATTTTTTGATGTGGCACATGTTAAAGACACCACATCTTTAACTCTTAAGGAAGCAATATGTGATATACTTTCTCGACATAACCTTGATGTTTCTAACATTCGTGGCCAAGGGTATGATGGTGCTAGAAATATGAGAGGAGAATGGAATGGTTTACAAGCCCTCTTTATGAAGGATTGTCCTTATGCATACTATGTTCATTATTTTGCTCATCGATTGCAACTTGCATTAGTTACATCATCAAGAGAAGTCAAACCTGTTCATAAATTTTTTGAGAAGCTGATCTTTGTTGTGAATGTTGTTTGTTCTTCTACAAAGCGTCATGATGAGTTACAAGTTGCCCAATTAAAAGAAATTGCTTATTTGTTAGAGGTTGATGAGATTGTAACTGATAAAGGTGCAAATCAAGTTGGTACATTGAAATGAGTTGGAGATACTCGTTGGGGATCACATTACGATTCAATTTCTAGCTTGATAAACATGTATGAAGCAACTTGTTTAGTTTTAAAAAAAAATTCAAAAGATAGAGGGAGTTATGCTACACGTGGGGATGCAGATAGTTGTTACAATTACTTGAAGGCATTTGATTTTATATTTATTTTGCACTTGATGAAGAAATCATGGGAATAACAAATATGCCTTGTCAAGCCTTACAAAAAAAAATCAAGATGTAGTTAATGCTATAAACTTGGTCCGTTCAACAAAACATCTTATTCAAGGTTTGAGAGAAAATGGTTGGGATATATTGTTTACTAAAGTGGTATCTTTTTGTGAAAAGCATGATATTGAGATTCCTGATCTTAATGATGTTCATTCAACAACAAGATTTAGACGCTCCCGTCTTGAAGAGAATCAAGTCACAATTCAACATTATTTTAAAGTTAAATCTTTTTCACTACCATTGACAAACAATTACAAAAGTTGAATAGCAGATTCAGTGAGCAGACAATGAATTTGTTAACTCTTTCTTGTTCTTTATCTCCTAAGGATGGATATAAAGTTTTTAGCATTGATACTATTTGTTCTTTAGTTGAAAAATATTATCCTATGGATTTTAGTGATCAAGAGAAGAATAATTTGCAATTTCAACTCCAACATTTTCTATTTGTTGCTCGTCAAGCATCAAACTTGAATAATTTATCAACTATTCAAGAACTATGTTCATGTTTGGTTGCACCTGGACAGGCTGAAACTTACTTCTTGATTGATAGACTACTTCGTCTTATCATGACTCTTCCCGTTTCTAAGTTGAGAAATAAGATGGATGATGAGTTTCTTGGAGATAGCATGACAGTATATATTGAAAGGGAGATTAGTGAAAGCATTAGTTCGGAGTCAATTATTGACGATTTCAAATCACTCAGAACGCGTAAAGCATTACTTTAAGGTAGTTTTAAGTCATGTAATTTAAATTTTTAGTAATTAACTTTGTATTTATTTTAACTTTAATGTTTTATTTAAAATACTATTTACATTTTATTTATAATATTTATTTTACATTAGCGGTCATCCCAAATTTTTTTATCTGACTCCGTCACTGATTGTATTGATAGTTTGCTTGTTTAGTAATGAAGGCGGTTTTTCCTATGTAATTCATACATTGGCATTTGGTTATAGCTAAAAAAAAATGTGTCTATTAAGAATAAAATATTATATCCTGCAAAACTATCAACCAATTTGTTTAGGGGAGTGAATATGAATATTTAGAGCATATATTGTTCAACTCAGGATAGTCAACACACATTTCTCCTTTCGTAGAGCTTTTTTTGACTAACACTGCACTAGAAAAACAAAATATTAAAAAGAAAAAGAAAGTACCAGCCACATCATGATTTTTGGGATCTCTATAATAAAATTGCAAACGTAGTTATAGCAGCATCGTCACATTTGAAGTAGATTTTTGTTGCTTGATTTAGATCAGTTTTAACATATAAACAAGTCATCGACTTCAGAGATCAAAATATTATAGTTTTTTTGGTAATAAAATATTATATTGTTTAGTTCAATCTTATTGCTTCCAAACTCATATATTAAATATGTTTGAGATTGGATCTGTTAGTTGCCCAAAAAAAATATGGATCGATCCAATAGTTTTTCTTCACACACAGAATTGTGTATTTACGTGGTGTACAATAGCATATTAATTGCAAACTAAATAATATCAACATAGCTAACATGGTTAGGTATAAACAGGAAATATTTGAGGCCCTTAACTATCAGATTTAGAGTTTAATTTCTGAATTATATATATATATATATATATATATATATATATATATATATATATATATATATATATATATATATATATATATATATATATATATATATATATATATATATCCAATAAAACTTTCTATGAGATTGTTCTAAATTTCTATATGAAAATAAAACATTTTTATTATTTTAACAGTATTTATTTTTGACTTTTAAAGAATTATTTTGTTAAAAATCATTTTTGGTTTTAATATCTTTTCAATTTTTTTTAAAAAAAATAAGAAATTTAAGTTTAAGAGTTCAAATTATAAAAAAATATAGATTTTATAATATTTTATAAACTTAAATTAGTTTAATTTTCTATAAAAACCTCTATGTTTTCAAACAATTTTAAAAATAAACCAGAAGAAACTCTCCTTTTGCATTGTCAATAAAAAAAAATAACATCAACGCATATACATTATATAATACATTAAAATTTAAAATAAAAAATAATAATCCAAAATATATAAAATAGTAAAAAGAATATATATTAGATGCGTTTACATTTAATCCCGTTATAAATACAAATTTATAATAAAGATTATAGAAATATATACAAGATAAACTATGCTACTAATTATTTTACATAACTGAATATATATTCACTAAAAATAATATTTTTAGTGTACATATATTCACTTACGATAATATATATATATATATATATATATATATATATATATATATATATATATATATATATTAATTGTTATAATATATATTATCATGTATGGTCAGTTAAATCTACACATAATATTTTTCTCCTATCCAATTGTATATCAGAATATCTACTATTCCGTGGATCAATAAAGAAATTTACAAGCGTCTCTTTTCTAACAAGGTCAGGTTTGTTGGTATTTGAAATTCAAAAATTTCTTAAAAAGAATCATATGTTCTTTAAATGTATCTAAACACGTTTTACGACAAACACAACATATTTCATTAATAAAGAATAAAAGAATTATAAAATAATATTTAAGAATAATATGATTTTCACTTGTGACATGTGTTAGTTTAACCCATCAATAAGAATATAAATCTTGAGTATGTGTTGATTGTAAACAATCAAAAATCTCAATTATATGTATTATTTGGGTTAAATGTGTATAAATTATTAGTTTATAATTTAATCTCTCATTTATTAATTAAATTAATAACAAAATTTAACAACATTTTAAATCTTAATATTTGACATATTGATACATAAATATAATTTTAGTGGTTGATTGATGGGAGAATAGAAGAAAAAAAACTTAAGATTTTGATTTGTGTTCATTGTCTCATATTTAAATGTTTTATTCTCTTGCAACTTGTACTTGATGTGTCACCCATATGGGTATCAAACAATCTGCATCAACGATTTATTTATTTGCTTCATGTTTTCAACTACTTTCTATTAGATTTTTAGTTTTATTTTATTTTACTGGGAAATGGACTCAAGTGTCTTCCAAAGCCAATAGTTGTATGTCTAATTTATTAAAATGATAAATATTTTGTTCTACTCAATGATTGATATTGTCTATAGCATATTTTAACCAATAATGGCATCATTTGAAATTCAATGATTATAGAACTATTTTTGTTTTCTTTCATGGTATATACTATTATCTCGTACTTTTGATCCTTATTTATAAGAGTCTATCACAATTTTTATACATATTAATAAAAAATAGCTTTAATCAGTTTTTTTTTATAAACAAGAGAATTTGTAGTAAAAGGAGAGAAGGAGAAAAAAATTAATACAAGTTAGGATTTACACAACCTAGATAAAACAAATGTAACAAGTCTTTTTGAACGAGCACCAAATCAATTTTAAGAGAATTTTTTTGCATTGTTTACAATTTTCTTACCACTAGAATCTCTCCTTTAAAATGA
The DNA here is from genome assembly GCF_024323335.1 of Lathyrus oleraceus. NCBI lineage: Eukaryota > Viridiplantae > Streptophyta > Magnoliopsida > Fabales > Fabaceae > Lathyrus > Lathyrus oleraceus. The sequence goes on from NC_066584.1 coordinate 247,220,188, forward strand.
ATACTATTTCAAGACAATCAAATACTCTAAGAAGATGCAGACTAAAAAAGCAAGCAAAATTTCTTCTTAACAAGACCTTTCAAGACTCTGAAAACTGAGAAGAAATTCTAAATGAAAAGCAGATTGAGACACAACAGGGACACCAATCCAAACACAAATATACTTCCACGCTTGAGCAGTAATAGGGCAAAATAAGAACAAATACGAAAGAGTTTCATCAGAGTCCAGACAAATGGGACATACCAAACTATGAGGACCAACAAACACACATGTCAAAGCTAGGGAAAGATATGAGTCTAGATGGGAACCTGAAAAATATGAGTAGGAGATAAGATTCAATCTCTCGTGTGTCTATTTAACCGATAATCCATTAGCATCACACAACCATATAAAAGAATCAAACATCATTGTAAATAGCATAAACCAAAGAATGATATTTATTTACACTACTACTCTAAGTGGACGTTGTAAATAGAATATTATATTCTAAGTTGACATTATAATAGATAATTCACATTAGTATTTTAAGTTGACATTTTAAATAGATATTTTAAAATAAAAGTAAGACAGGTGTTTAATATAATTTTAGAATAATTATAATTTTTTAATTTTTTATAACATTCTTCCTTTGAAATATCTGGCATGGTGCTCCATTAAAGTCTTGTCAAAGAGTATTTTATGGAAACATATGTTGCCTCGTTAAAAACCTTATTAAAAAAAATTCATTGGGATAAAAACCATAATAAGGGAAAAAAGAGCACAACGTAATGCTCCCCCTCAACCAAACACATTTACTTCTTTTTCAAAGATTTCAAAGGTGACGTATTCCAATGTTTTGTGCATGCTTCTGGAAAACTGATTTAGGGAGTGCCTTTGTGAATAGATCCTCCACATTATTACTTGAACGAATATATTTAATATCACACTTTTTATTTCTTTTGAGTTCATGTGTGAATAAGAAGGGCTTTGGAGGGGCATGTTTGGTTCTATCACTTTTGATGTAACTTTATTCATTTGGGTAACACACATAACATTGTCTTCATACAAAATTGTTGGATTCTTATCAGTTGGTAAACAAACACTTTTTGAATATGTCGAGCCACCGAGCTTAACCATCTACATTATTTGCTTGCTTCATGAAAGGAAATCACTTCAGCATGATTTGAAGAGATCTCCATGATATTGCAATGTCATCATATGTAAACACATATCCCGTATTAAATTTAACATTATGTTGATCTGACAAATATCTTGCATTTGAATAACCAAGCAAAATTGATTTTGTACTATTAGAAAAAAACAAACCAAGATCACACGTACCTCAGAGATATCGAAATATATGTTTTATTCGTTTCCAATGTCTCTTTGTAGGACATAAACTAAATTTTACTAGTAAATTCACTATAAAAGATATATGAGGTATTGTATAGTTCACAAGGTACATAAGTTCACAGGTCGACCTATGCAACAAAATTTTCCAAAAATTCACAGTTTTTTCAAATCTTTTACATTCCTTTTTCTTCCAAACATGCATGCATTTAAATACTTCATACATGCATCATTTTCTAGTAAGGTTTCTAGGGTGTAAAACTTATACGAAACCAAGATTTCAAAGCATTTTCATCATCTTCAACCTTTTTCTATGAATACACAAAATCAAACTACACATAATCATTTTTTGATTGAGTGCCATTTAGATTATGATTGATAACGTGTAATTTAGGTTGATTGTACTGTAAATTGGGTTGAGAACTTTCAGGATTTTTAATCAGAAAACCGAGATGGGGTTTTCCTTCAGGATCTTTTAGGGTTTGAAGAACGGGAGGTTCTTGCAAAGGAGTAGCGTGAGAGGGTGGGTCACATTGGTAAATCTTGGGTTTCAACAAGTGCATGTTTAGGATTCGATCGAGTGAAAGCTCTGAAGAGCAAGGGGTTTCTTGCAAATAAGTAGCGTGAGACGGTGAATCGAAACGACATTGTTAGTTACTTGATCAAACTTTAATAAAGGGAAGAGAAGGTGTCAGAATCAACATCAAACTTAGGGTTTGTAGGATTGAATTGCTACATCTCTCTTGTATTCATACATTTGCAAAGTAAGATATACTACACTATCTCAATTTGAATTCGAATTAAGGGAAAACGTACACATAGCAAAGTCGATTGAGAAATTACCTAAACAAATCCTTGTGTACTCTCTCTCTCTCTCTCTCTCTCTCTCTCTCTCTCTCTCTCTCTCTCTCTCTATATATATATATATATATATATATATATATATATATATATATATATATATATATATATATATATATATATATATATATATATATATATATATATATATATATATATCTTTTATTTTTGGTTTGCAAATTGTTGACTTTATCGATCATTCGATCAAATTGTTTGGATAATAATTTTTTATTACTTTTTGAAATTGGTGTTGTTGAGTTGATCACAATTCCTTAGGTTGTGATTGGTTTTTAATATTAACAATACCACATAAAATTCTAAACAATAGTGATTGCATGCTAAGTGTTCGACAAATTGCTTCAATTAATTTTTTGTGTGAATTATAATTGGAAGTAGACTTTCCCTTTTGCATGGCATTCAACTAGTTCTGATTAGTTGTATTTGATCGATTTATGAATCATTATCATACCGTTGTCACTACTACGCATATCCGAGTTTTTGATAGCGGGTTCGATTAGACGATTTAGATCCGGGATATTTTAACTTGCTTATGCGCCATAAATTTTTCAAAACTATTTTTTGTTAAAGTTTTTAACTCAGGATTTATTTACCCCCGCTAGATCTAAGCCTATTGTCTAACAAGTGGTATCACGAGCACCAGTTAATTTCGTGCTTAGGATTTGCTTGTTATAAAATGGCTACCGAACCAAAAGGGGCGTCGAATAGAGAACCAATTTTTACAGGCAAAAATTATGGCTATTGCAAAGCTTATATGTGTAGCCATATTAACTCGGTTGATAAAGGAGTATGAGACGTCATCATCAATGGTCCTAATGAAATTACAATGACCAATGGTGAATGCGTCGTTGTACCAAAACCGTGAAATCAATGGAATGATAATGATAAGAAATTATGGTCTTAAGATTGTGTAAGACCCCAATTTGACCCTAAGATCCTTCATGTAATTTCATCATAAGCATTAGCATTGGGATCATACCCTGGCATCCTCCTTACCCATTTTCATTGGGTTTGTTTTGGGAGAGATCACCAAGAACCATATGATTGTATCATACTTGTATTTTTTCATTTTCACTAACCAAAATATCCAAAAGAATGTATTTGTATTTGCCTAACTCTTTTGTAGGTAGGGCATGATCCCATTGATCTATCAAGTTCACATCTAGGGTTTGAGACCCTCATGAACAAAGAACACAACCATGGATTGATACAAGGATGGTCACAATTATCATATATGAATCCCAATGATCTCTACATGTTATTTTAATCAAGTTTTCTTCAAGAGTTTGGGAGTGATTTGCCTTGGAAACCCTAGTTTGACTGGGTATCTTGAGTAACTTCTCCAACAAGCTATCTCACCATTTTATCAAATTTCTCAAGGGACACTTCAAAATTCATCATCTTATGCATATATGATCTACCATAAGCCTATAAAAGTCAAGATAATTGAAGATTAGCAAGTTGGTTGATGGTGGTTGGCCAGATGAATTCATCTTATCAAAACTGGATCTCCCTAGACCCTATCTCCTATAATTTTCACCATATGAAAATTATTCCAAGATAAAAGATACTCTAAATGACATTCCAAACAACTTTCATGTTGAGACCTAGAGCTAGTTTTGCTTGGAAAATCATTTTCTATGCTGAAACATTATAGGTCATTTTCTCTAAACCCTAATTTGAAAGTCAACTTCCCAATGCCATAACTTTCTCAATTTTTATGAGATAAAAGATTTCCAGGTTGCACAATCAACTTCAAGATGTCTACTTCAACTTTTATATTTAGAGTGAGAGATAATTCAACTTTTATGAGCATCTGATATGAGGTTACATTATAGGTCACTTTTGACCTATACCATTGAACAAGGGATTTTTCAACACTTCAAAAATGCATAAATCTATCATTTCAAATCCAAATGACATGAAATTTGTGACCATTTTAAAGGTCTTTGAAAGATATACAACTTTTACGAAGACACTTTTCTCATTTGAAGCTCACATAAAAAGTTAAGCAAGGTGGAATATTGAGATATATGGTTTGACACTTAGAAAATTTTTCAATATGTTGAAATTTCCAAACTTCCACCTCAAAATTCATCATGATATATGCTTCAACTGGAAACATGTTGAACATTAAAGTTGTTCCTCTTGATCTAACCTTTCCAAAAAGTCCAAGTTCATCCATTTTGGATAAGAATTGAATATGCTGCGCATGGCTTGAACATGGTATCATCATTTGGAAAAGATCAAGCTTCAAGTTTCCATGTACACTTGCCTTGCAATCCAAGTTGATTTCAGACTCTCTCACACTCATTTGTGGACCTAAAGTAATGATCTCATGGGCCTGTACACGCCCATACACCCATGCATCACTCATTGCCAATTTTGGAAAGTGATTTGGAAGGTGCAAATATCATGTGATTCAGCTATAAATAGAGCTCCATATGCTCAGAATTCAACACACATTCGCACTAGGTTTGATCCTAAACCCCTAACCCTTCTTTTGAGAGGATAATCCTAAGAATTTCATCTTGAAATTGAGTTTGAATCTCACTGTTTTGAGATTCAAAACTCTAGGGGATCCAAGACCTTTTGTGCATTTCATTCTACTTCTGCAAGCATTCTGAGTGGGATCAAGCACGAGCCAAGGCAAGAACAGTTTAATCCATGCATGCATTGAAGGTATTTTCCAAAAAAAAATCATCTTTTCGAATCTCTCTCAATCTTGCTCAATTCTCTTGATTCTTTGGTTGTCTGAAGTCCTACCAATGTAGGCAAGAAGATTGAGTTGCTTAGAGGTCAAATCGAAGCAACTCAGTTGACATGTCCTCATAAAATTGAGGTCAGATTCGTGCTCTACGCTATTTTTTCTTTCAGATCTTGTCCTCCTTTTTCATTTATGATGTGGTGATGAATGAACCAGTCCGGCCAAGGTCGCCTGAGAAGACGACCGACGCTTTGCTCCGGCAATGATGTGGCACGGTGCAGAGCCATTAGATGGATTCAAAATGTTTTAATCATGAGCGTACATATTGATTACCAAGCGTGTTGATGTTTGACTCAGGTGCACCATGGAATGCGCGCGCTTAACCACTTGATATGTCACCTCAATTAATGAGGCAGATCAAGTGGTCCACGCTTTTTTGATTTTTTGATTTTAATTTTTATTTCTTTGATTTTCATTAATTCATATTAATTTTAATATTGATCCCAAAAATATGAGAGTTTCACCAAAAAAATTCAAATATTTTCCTCTTTCATATTCTAAATTAAAATTATTTTTTGGATCATTATTAATATTTTTCATGATTTAATTTATTTTGCATTTGTTTTTAATTGTTTAAAAATACTTTTAAGTCTTTAAAAATTCTGAACATTTTTCTCCAATGTACTTTGACCTTGTATGACCTATGATAAATCTCATGGCCATTTAATTGGTGTTTTGATGAGGTTTTAGGAATTTGACAAACCATATTTAATTTAAATGTATTATTTTAGTATTTTTAATTTGAATAAATGCCAAATAATTTTGTTGACCAATTATGATGACTTGTTTGTGTTTGACTCTTGTTGTTGGGCCTTGGTCAAGGTTGATTTGACTTTGTCAAGTTAATATCATTGGATTTAGGGGATTGATGGAATGTACATTCCATCTCCCAAAATGAATGGATGATATTAATTTGGTAAAAGTCCTCCTTTGACCAATTAGAGTTTTCATCTATTCCCCTCCCACTTCATCTCATTCCCTTTCTTTATGCATTCATCTCATTTGGTCTATGATGTCTCAAAGTCCTAAAGTTAGTTGATTGAAAAATTAACATGAGTATGGATGAGATTAGGTCACACCTTTTGCATATTCTTTTTGTGTGTGGTATGTTTCATGAGCATGGTCGATAATACTATGTCTCTAACATGCATTAAAACCAAAATTCTATTGCCCGACCTCAAATAGTTGTGACTTCTACATAAGTCCAATTATGATTACTTAACATAGCGCTAAATTTGTGACATAAAAGGCATAGCATTCTAGTTAGTGAGATTGTAAGTCTCCCCTCTTTCATGGTATTGTTTGGAAACTTGGCCTTTTTTCCTTCCTTTGGAAGATGTCTTGGTTCAAGGATCCATGCTTGTGATAAGTGGGTTGAGTGTTCTCCAAAGAATGTCTAAAAAATGAAAAGCAAAACAATACTAACTTCTAACCTATTAACAACTAACTTTTAATTTCAAGCCATTTACTTTAATGTCATTTAATTCTAGCTTTTATACATTTGTCATTGTTCATATCATTCTAATTATTTATGTTAATGCAATTTCCACTTTGTCCACTTGGACCATATTGTGTGATATGTTTTGCTTGTGTATACTTTGCTTGTTTGTGTGGTCTTTGACCATTAATGTACATAATAACAACAAAAACCCTAAAAACCTTTTGTGTGGACTGTTGGCTTGATCTTGGACAAATGGACTTAGAACTTAGGCAACATTCCTATGCTAAAGGACTTGGCCAATGCCAACTTATTGAGAAACCAAGTGCTTGCAATTTGAGACTTCATCTGATACATCATTCAAGATCTCTCTGAATTCATCTACTACATGGGGTTACTTTGAATAAGATCATGGAATGGCTAAAGCTTGGATGTGGCTATCTTTATTTGATTCCCTTGCTCTTCAAGATAATATAATTGTGCATTTGTGTGTTTCTTGATTCTAAAAGTCCAAGGGAATTCTGGGTTTCTATTGACATTCTTGTCTATTGGATTGCTACCCATTTGGTCAGATCTTTTCAACTCTTAACTTTTAATTTTGTGCATAGGATAGTCCCTTCATCTTCTTCCCATTTCTTTAATTTCAAAATCTCTCCCTCCATTTTCAAAAATCTTTTTGGTTGAACTTATTTTGTTCCAAACCTTGACCACTTTGCAAAAAGATAGAAACTTGGGCCTTATGCCATTGCATTTTCAAACTTCTTTTCTTAAATCAAACTTGTAAATAAACTTAACTATACTTGACTTAAACTTTCAAAAAGTCAAAAAGAACTAACTCATTCAAACCATTTTTAGGCCTTTGTGCCTTTCAAACTTAATTTTTCTTAAAAGCAATGCATCCATTTTGAAATTTGTATCACGAACTACGAGGTTTTGATCCCTCATTTTTATGTTGGTACGTAGGCACAAGACAGAAGGTCTTGCCAAACACAAAATATAATTAATGAATTCTTTTCTCATCCCTCCATTCTATTTGTTTGTAAACATCATTTTTGTACCAAATACATATGCACACAAAAAGGGCTCCCTAGGAGTACCTAGGACACTTTGGGTGCTAACACCTTCCCTCTGTGTAACCAACCCCCTTACCTGTAATCTCTAACATTTTATTAGTTTTGATTTGAAAACTTCTTAGTTTTTGGGTTTTATTCGTACTTTTTCCCTTTTCCCTTGGAAACAATAAAAGCGCGGTGGCGACTCTTGTTATTTGATCTCTAGCTTATCCATAGCTTGATGATCATGAATTTACCGCTACAGAAGTTAAGTGGCGACTCTGCTAGGGAGTAGTCTCTAGTGGGTTTAGCCTACTTTTTGTGTGTATATATTTGTATATATGTGATGTTTGTATATATGTATGTGTGATATAATCTGCTTGTTATGCTTGGTGATCTCTGAGTGGTGAGATAAGTTCTAACCCGAACTTGAGTGCAATTAAGATAGGAGGATGGTATAGTCATGTTCGACTTGTGTGGAGTAATCCTTAACAAGTTGGCTTGAGATCCATCTGCTCAGTGGAGACTCTTTTGGATTTGGAAATATCACACAAGTATTTGTGATTAGGCATTACTATCTCTAATTTGGGTCTGAGAAGCTAAGGACCGTAGAACATTTACCCCATCTTGGCCTATTTAGGACGTAGTGCAGAAACTGTTCAAGTGTAGACTTGATAACAGTTGTTACGCGATACTACACTTAGACGAGTTTCTCTTGAGAATATTATGGGTCGATGAGTCAGTCATCTTAACCTGTAATATCCGATAGATGGAATTAAGACTCTGGGAACTTTTTAGAACATGATCTATAGGTTTTTATCCTTAGTTCACTCCTTTGGGATGGTTCTTACCCAGACTCCATGCTCGTGACTTGCAACAAACCCTTAATTCTTGGTTGATCCAATCAAGTCTTGTCAATATCAATGGAACTTGGGTGTTAATAAGGTGTAAACCATAATCCACCAAAATGGATGATTGATCTTGACAATGACTTGATTCATCCCTTGACCTTTGTTTGCCTTGTGTGTGATCCCTTATTTGTGATTGTTGCATTCATGCATTCATGCGCATCATAACATTCATCACATGAAAATTTCAAGGAACTAAGGTGTCATTTGCAAATATTTCAGACCATGGATTGCAGGCGAAGGAACACTAAGAAGTACAGTTTCAGATGTCCCGACTTGAAAGAGTTAAGGAAGCTAGCATCTTTTGTATTAGATCCCTTGGACTTCAAACAACGTCATGGGAAGCTTTTGTCCATCTTGTCTGCTGATGTGGTTGAAGGACTCTTGTGCGTATTGGTGCAGTTCTATGATCCTCTCTACCGTTGTTTCACTTTCCCAGATTTTCAGCTTGTGCCTACCTTGGAGGAGTATTCTCATCTTTTGGGGATACCTGTTTCTAGTAGAGTGCGTTTTAGTGGATTGGAGGAGATTCCCCGATCTAGTATTATTGCTGAAGCTCTTCACTTGAAAAAGTCTGAGATAGAGGCTCATTGGGTGAAGAAAGGAGGATTGTTTGGGTTGCCATCTGATTTCTTCATCAAGAAAGCTACTTCTTTTGCTCAAGCCGGTAGTGTGGATGCTTTTGAAGCTATCTTTGTGTTACTCATCTATGGATTAGCTTTGTTCCCTTAACGCCATTAGAATTTTCTTGATTGGGAATCCTGTGCCTACTTTGTTGGGTGATATGTATTTCTCTTTACATCTAAGGAATTCTAAAGGTGGTGGAACAATTTTCTGTTGCATTCCTCTTCTGTACAAGTGGTTTATTTTGCACTTGCCTCAGACACCTGCTTTTGTGGAGAACAAACAATGTCTAAGGTGGTCTCAGAGACTTATGTCTCTTACTAATGATGATATAGTTTGGTATGATCCGCCTTTGAGCAGTTTGGAGATTATTGATAGTTGTGGTGAATTCTCTAATGTGCCTTTCATTGGTACACAAGGAGGAATTAACTACAACCCTGCTTTGGCTCGTCGTCAACTTGGGTTCCCCTTGAGAGACAAACCTAATAACGCTTTGTTAGAAGGTCTTTTCTATCAAGAGGGTAAAGATCCCCAACATTTAAGCAGAAGATTGTGCATGCTTGGCATAATATGCATAGGAAAGGAAATTCGAGCTTGGTCCGTGCAATTGTGTGGCCTTGGAAGCTTACACTCTTTGGGTGAAGAAGAGAGCTTTGGAGTTGAAGATGCCTTATCCTTATGAAAGACCTATGTCTATGGTTGTGGTTGAGCCATTAACTCTCCCTAACCAAGATGTAGAGGAGTTGGAAGGCGCGTTCGTCAAGATGAAGCAAGAGAAGGACATGTGGGAAGAGCATTTCCGTGCTTTGAGCAAGAAGCATGAAGAGTTGCAGTTGGAGTCTAAGGACAAAGATGCGCTTATTGAGCTACTTGAAGACCGAGTGACGAAGAGACAAAGAGAGCCAGAGGTTTCATCTTCTAGCATGCCTCAGCCTTCCGTTGCTTGGAAGAATATTGTTGATCAGCTTATCCTCGAGAAGACTCAAACGAAGGCTTCTTTTGAGACTGAGATCTGTCGCATTCGAAGGAAGTATGCGCCTACAGCCAGATCTTCTGACATTGTTGTTAGGGATCCTTAGGATGACTAGTCTCCTTTTCTCTTGTATTTTTATTTTTGTTTCTGAAATTGTACTCAGTGTAATCCTTCCAATTTATATAAATAAAAAGAGATTTTCGGTCATATCAAATTGTTGCAATTGCTATTTAAATATATATATTTACAAATGATATAGTAAGTTCCTTGAAAATAAAAATAATCAAGCATTGCATCTCATGCATCATTTGCATAAGCAGGTTTTCGCCAGATGTCTTATTGGTGTTTCTTCTATGCTTTAGCCAAGCTGACTCACTGGTACAATACCCAAGCCAATCATCTGAGTATCTAGAGCAAGAGAACAGAGAATTGAAGGACGAGACCGCCCGCCTGACTGCCATGATGGAGTTGCTGCTCAGAGTCAATCTTCTCCAATGCCTGCAACTCCTCCTGTGAGGACGGTTATTTCAGAGGTGGCTACCTCTATCATGTCTGTTGCTGCCGCCCATTTCGTGCTGACTATGCCTGCCGGATTCTCGTGGGGAATGCCGTCCAACTTTGTGCTCGAAGGATTTGCGCATATCTTTGCTTCCATGCCGACATCTAGCCTGGTCATGTCCGTGCCACTTCCCGTTGTGCACACCTTGACTCGCGTAGAGGACATCATATATCACTCCGAGCCGTCTGAGGGTTCGGATGTCTACGAGAAAATGGATGAAATGAAGGATCAGTTTCTTGAGTTGCGCAAGGAATTGAAGATGCTGAGAGGTAAGGATTTGTTTAGGAATAGTGCTACTGAGTTGTGTCTAGTGCCCAACGTTAAGATCTCAGTGAAGTTCAAAGTGCCTGACTTTGAAAAGTATAAGGGGAACTCTTGTCCTCTCAGTCATCTTATGATGTATGCTCGTAAGATGTCTACTCAGACTGACAATGATCAATTGCTTATTCACTACTTCCAAGATAGTCTGACCGGCGCCGCGCTCCGTTGGTACATGGGATTGGGCAGTGCCAGTATTCACACTTTCAATGACTTGGGGGAGGATTTTGTCAAGCAGTATAAGTATAATGTAGACATGGCGCAAAATAGACACCAACTGAGGTTTATGTCTCAAAAGGACAAAGAGACATCTAAAGAGTATGCGCAGCGATGGAGGGAATTGACTGCCCAGATCACTCCTCCTTTGGAGGAAAAAGAGATGACAAAGATCTTCTTGAAAAGTCTGAGTTCATTTTACTATGAACGAATGGTTGCTAGTTCCCCCAGTGACTTTACCGAAATGGTAAATATGGGGATGAAGCTTGAGGAAGGAGTTCGAGAGGGACGTTTTTCAAGAGACGAGGCATCAACAAGCAAGAGGTATGGCAGTAATTTCAGCAAGAAGAAAGACAACGAAGCGAATGCAATAAGTAGTGGGAGGAAGAGGAGGCCTTAGATAAGAAGAAATCCACCATCCCGTCAACATCATCATCATCAAGTATCTTCCGTTATCCCAGTATTTTCCAATCAACAAACAATGCCAGTTCAACAACAACAACGTCAACAGCAACAACCGCAACAATGAACGAACACCTACAACAACAACAATCATCATCAATAAAGCTTTGAGAGGAAGAAGGTCTCTTTTGACCCAATTCCTATGTCTTATGCAGAACTCTATCCATCCTTGGTTCTCAAGAACCTGATCCAACGAAGAAACCCGCCATAGATTCCAGAGCCACTTCCTTGGTGGTATAAACCTGAGCTCCGTTGTGCTTTTCATCAAGGAGCCCCCGAACATGATATTGAAAATTGTTATCCGCTCAAGTATGAGGTTCAAAATTGATGAAGAGTGGTATGGTGTCCATCGAGGACCGTGCGTCGAATGTGAAAGCGAACCCGTTGCCCGCTCATGGGAACTCTTCTGTGAATATGGTGGATGGTTGCCCTGGGGAATTTACAGTTTTTGATGTGCGTTTTATCAGGAGGTCCTTAGTGCATATGCATAAGGATGTTTGTTTGGTAAGCGAATGTGAGCACAACCATAATGGTTGTGCTGTTTGTAGTGTTAACCCGGGGGGTTGTGAAGTTGTGAAGAGGGGCATCTAATGACTGATGGATGAAGGCATGATTCAAATTGTTCAATCCCGTCATGTAGATGACGATGTTAATGTCATGGTGCTTGTTTTCAAGCAGCCTGAGAAGTTGGTAATCCAGTATGACTCTAGTAACAGCAACAGTCAAAGATCAGTATCGCCGTTTGTAATACAGTTAGCGGGCCCAGTCCCATATTCATCTGATACAGTTGTGCCGTATCAGTATAATGATACAATGATGAAGGATGGTCAAGAGGTCCCGTTACCTACGACCAGTTCAGTAGTGAGCATTGCTGATGTTACTAAGGTGACTCGCAGTGTTCGAGTGTTTGGGCCGGTGTTCCCAAGGGATACTGAAGAATCAGTTATGAGTAAGAAGGTGGAAGTGTCTGTTGAAGACCCAGTTGACTTTTCAAAAGGTAAGTCTGGTGAATCCAGCAATTTGAAACCCAATGATGATGATGAGGTACTTCGGTTAATCAAAAGAAGCGAGTTCAATGTGGTGGAGCAGTTGCTCCAAACCCCCTCGAAGATCTCAGTGTTGTCTCTGCTCATGAATTCCGAAGCGCACATAGAAGCACTGCAGAGAGTTCTAGAGCAAGCGTTTGTAGAACATGATGTTACAGTGGATCAATTCAATCATATTATGGCTAACATCACTTTTTGCAATAATCTTAACTTTTGTGATGAAGAGCTCCCTGAGGAGGGCAGAAATCATACTTTGGATTTGCATATTTCTATGAATTGCAAAGAGGATGCTTTGTCAAATGTGCTTGTTGACACCGGTTCATCACTAAATGTGCTTCCGAAGTCAACTTTGTCAAAGCTATCTTACCAAGGAGCGTCCATGAGGTACAATGGTGTAATCGTCAAGGCCTTTGATGGTTCGCGCAAGACGGTTGGACCTTCCAGTTAAGATAGGTCCGAGTTATTTTCAAATTACTTTTCAAGTAATGGGTATCCACCGGCCTACAGTTGCTTGTTGGGAAGGCCATGGATCCATGAGGCAGGAGCTGTTACTTCAACTTTGCACCAGAAGCTCAAATTTGTGAAGAATGGCAAGCTAGTGATTGTTGGTGGAGAGAAAGCGTTGTTGGTTAGCCATTTGTCATCTTTCTCTTACATTGAAGTTGAGGATGAGGTTAGAACTCCGTCCCAGACCTTATCTATTGCTGCTGAAAAGAGAGTTTGGGCACATATGTCCTCATTGAAAGATGCCACGAAGATTGTGGAAGAAGGTAGTGTTGATCAATGGGGGCGCATGGTAGAGGTCTCCGACAATAAAGGCAGAACCGGTTTAGGGTTCCAGAAAGGTTCATCAATTGCAAGGACTGAAGATATGCAACTTAGCTTCTGTAGCGGAGGGTTCATTCATGGCAATGAACAACACTTAGCTGTTGTACTAGAGGATGACGAAGGGGAAGACTGCACCAATTTTGTGACGCATGGAAAGGCTTGCAACAATTGGACTGTTGTTGCTATTCCTGTTATATTGCATCGATCTAAGTAATTGCTTTCATATGTTTTAAAATCCTTCTCTTATGCCTAAGGGAGAAGTGAACATTTGTTTGGGCATTTTCAAATTGATCATTAATAAAAGTAATTATATTCATCCACATCTATGATGTTTGTTTTTACTTTTTGCTTTATTCTGAAGGTAATCACAAAAAACATAAATAAACAATATAATTATCCATCTGCATAATATTTGGTCACAAATTCACTTCTCTAAAATCAAAATATCAAATCATTATGCAGGTTGGTTCCTAACCCCATTGAATATAATGATCCTTCTCCAAATTTTGAATTCCCTGTGTTTGAGGCCGAGGAGGAAAGTGATGTAGAAGTGAGTGATGAATTATCTCGTCTTCTTGAGCAAGATGAAAAGACCATTCAGTCGTTCGAAGAGCAGGTCGAGTTAGTCAATTTGGGTTCCGAGGATGATGTGAAGGAAGTCAAGATTGGGTATCGACTGTGTCCAGAAGTCAAGAAGGGGTTGATTGATCTTCTTCGAGAGTACTCAAATGTGTTTGCTTGGTCCTATCAAGATATGCCTGGTTTGGATTCTGAGATTGTGGAGCATAGATTGTCGTTGAAGCCAGAATGCCCGCCAGTCAAGCAGAAGTTAAGAAGAACGCATCCTAATATGGCTATGAAGATCAAAGAGGAAATGCAGAAGCAGATTGATGTCGGTTTCCTTGTAACTGCCGAGTATCCGCAATGGGTGGCCAGTATCGTGCCAGTGCCGAAGAAAGATGGAAAAGTCCACATGTATGTTGACTATAGAGATTTGAATAAAGCCAGTCCGAAAGATGATTTCCCTCTGCCACACATTGATTTGTTGGTAGATAATACTGCTAAATTCAACGTCTTTTTATTTATGGATGGATTTTCCGGATATAATCAGATCAAGATGGAACCCGAAGATATGGAGAAGACCACATTCATTACACCTTGGGGAACATTCTGTTATAGAGTGATGCCTTTCGGTCTAAAGAATGCTGGTGCAACTTACCAAAGAGCAAAGACTACTTTCTTTCATGATATGATGCATAAAGAGATCGAAGTTTATGTCGATGACATGATTGCTAAATCAATTGATGAAGAGGAACATGTTGAGCATTTGTTGAAGTTATTCCAGCGTTTAAGGAAACATAAACTCCGCTTGAATCCCAATAAGTGTACTTTTGGTGTTCGTTCTGGTAAGTTGTTGGGCTTTATTGTTAGCGAGAAGGGTATTGAAGTTGATCCTGCCAAGGTCAAAGCAATACGAGAGATGCCTGCGCCCAAAACTGAGAAGCAAGTCAGAGGTTTTCTCGGCCGCTTGAATTTAATTTCCAGATTCATTTCCCACATGACTGCCAAATGTGCGCCTATATTCAAGCTTCTTCAGAAAGATCAGTCTTGTGATTGGACCGAAGACTGCCAGAAAGCTTTTGACAGTATTAAGGAATATCCGCTTGAGCCTCCGATTTTGTCTCCGCCTGTTGAAGGGAGACCGTTGATCATGTATTTGACTGTGCTCAAAGATAGTATGGGTTGTGTTCTTTGTCAGCAAGATGAGACTGGAAAGAAAGAATTTGCGATCTACTACCTCAATAAGAAGTTCACCGATTGTGAGACTCGGTATTCTATGCTTGAGAAAACTTGTTGCGCATTGGCTTGGGCTGTTAAGCGTCTGCGTCAGTGTATGTTGAATTATACCACTTGGTTGATATCCAAAATGGATCCAATCAAGTATATATTTTAAAAGCCTGCTTTAACTGGGAGGATTCCCTGTTGGTAGATATTGTTCTCAGAGTATGATATCGAATACCGATCTTAAAAAGCAATCAAAGGTAGTATCTTGGCTGACCATTTGGCTCACCAACCGATTGAAGATTATCAGTCAGTGCAGTATGATTTTCCATATGAAGAGATTTTGTACTTGAAAATGAAAGATTGTGATGAACCATTGCTTGAAGAAGGGCCAAAATCCGGTTCCCGTTGGGGCGTGGCATTTGATGGAGCTGTTAATCAATATGGAAATGGAATTGGGGCGGTGATTATTACTCCTCAAGGCACACATCTACCATTTACAGCTAGATTGACTTTCAAGTGTACAAACAACATTGTAGAATATGAAGCTTGCATTATGGGGCTTGAAGAGGCCATGAATCTCAAAATCAAGTATTTGGATGTCTTCGGTGATTCGGCTTTGGTTATGAATCAAATTAAAGGAGAATGGGAGGAAAATCAACCCGGTTTAATACCATATAGAGATTGTGTGAGGAGGATTTCAACTTTCTTTACAAAGGTTGAGTTTCATCATATCCCTCGAGATGAAAATCGGATGGCAGATGCTCTTGCAACATTAGCGTCAATGATTGTAGTGAAGTATTGAAATGAAGTTCCCAATTTGTCTGTGATGTGTCTTGATAGGCCAACTCATGTGTTCACTGTGGAAGAGATTAAAGACGAGAAGCCATGGTATCATGACATCAAATATTTCCTCCAAAGTCAGATTTACCCGCCTAGGGCATCTTTGAAAGATAAGAAGACTTTGAGAAGATTAGCCGACAATTTCTACTTGAATGGTGATATACTGTACAAGAGAAACTTCGACATGGTTTTTCTCAGATGCGTGGATAGACACGAAGCAGACTTGTTGATGACCGAAGTGCATGAAGGTTCCTTTGGTACTCATTCTAATGGACATGCAATGGTGAAGAAGATGTTGCGAGCAGGTTACTATTGGCTGAAAATGGAATCTGACTGTTGCAAATTTGTGAAGAAATGCCACAAGCGTCAAATTTATGCTGATAAAATTCATGTTCCTCCGACATTATTGAACGTCATTTCTTCCCCATGACCCTTCTCCATGTGGGGAATTGATATGATTGGGATGATTGAACCCAAAGCTTCGAATGGACATCATTTCATTTTGGTGGCAATTGACTATTTCATAAAATGGGTTGAAGCGGCATCGTATGCAAATGTAACCAAGCAAGTTGTTGTAAGGTTTATCAAGAATCAGATTATATGCCGTTATGGTGTGCCAAGCAAGATCATTATTGATAACGGATCGAACTTGAATAACAATATGGTGGAAGCTCTTTGTAAAGACTTCAAGATTGCACATCATAATTCTTCTCCCTACAGACCCAAGATGAGTGGGGTTGTTGAAGCTGCGAATAAGAACATCAAGAAGATCATTCAGAAGATGGTTGTCACATACAAGGATTGGCATGAGATGCTCCCATTTGCTTTGCACGGGTATCGTACTTCCATTCGCACTTCAACAGTGGCAACCCATTTCTCTCTTGTGTATGGTATGGAAGTAGTGCTCCCCGTAGAGGTTGAGATTCTTTCATTGCGTGTGCTCATGGAAGCCAAGTTGACTGAGGCTGAATGGTGTTAGACCAGGTTTGACCAATTGAATTTGATTGAAGAGAATAGATTAACTGCCATGTGTCATGGTCAATTGTATCAGCAAAGGATGAAGACAGTTTTTGATAAGAAGGTCAGACCTCATGTGTTCAGAGAAGGTGACCTTGTGCTCAAGAAGATTTTGACGTTTAAGCCAGACTCTAGAGGGAAATGGACTCCTAATTATGAAGGCCCATATGTTTTTAAAAGAGCCTTTTCAGGCGATGCTTTGATACTTACAACTATGGATGGTGAAGAGTTCACTCGTCCTATGAACGCAGATGCATTCAAGAAATACTTCGCCTAAAAAGAAAAAGAACAACTCGCTAAGTTGAAAACCCGAAAGGGCGGCTTAGGGAAAAATGAGCGTCTCGGTGGATTGAAAACCCGAAAGGGAGATCCAGGAAAAAATTAGAGACATAAAACAGAAAGATTTCCCGATAAGTTGAGTACCCCACCTTGGGGAAACTTATGCAAAATTTAGGGATTATGGCAAGTAACTGCATTCTGCTGATCTTCAGTGTTTTGAAGACTTGATTGAGCACAAAGGTTGAAATCAATTCATCACCCCGGCAGCGGTCAAGAGCATAGTGGATATCAAGAGTTGGTAGAAGGATTAAGGATCATTTGTATTCAATGTACCCCTTTTCCATGTAAATTACCATTTTCAACTTTGTAAAAATCTATGGAGTCTTGTCATTTACAGATTACCATCCCATTAAATAAAGTTGAGCTTTTATCCAATTATTTCTACTCTTATTTACTTCTGCCAATAGTTTAAATTTTATTATGATCATTTTGGAGTTTTAAAAAAATTTAATCAAAATCTCTTTCTTAAAACATATAAAAGCAAGAATTTTTCAAAGCAATAAAAAAGAAGTATAAACATCACTTCAAAGAGCAGCAAGTCCTTGAGTGAGAAACATCAGAGGTTTCCCAAGCAGTTAACCCTTCGGGTATCCCTAGACGATTGTGTAGATTCAGTTCCTCGGCGGAGTTTTTGATTCCCCAATAGAGGTTTGTTCCTTTTCCCTAGTTGAGTTGGTTGATTCAGGTATCCTGCAGCTTGTCTCCCTCGATAGAGTTTCTGCCCTCACCAGTGAAGTTTGTGTTCCTTCAGCAGAAGTGGTTGATCTCCCCAGTAGATTGCATTGGTTTCCCCACCAATCGCCAGTTGACTTGCTCCTCGGTCAGAGTTTCCTCCTGGTTTCTGACCAGTTTATTTCCATGTAGGGTTGTCTCCCATTTTTATGGTGTTGACCTAAAATTTCCCACAGGTTCGATGATATGTCTCTTTCCTCAGCAGATCTCCTCCTTCCCCGGTTAGGGTTGAGCCTTTTTGGAATGTTGATCTCTCTATTCTCCAGCAGTTGTCTCCATATTTTGTGGATTGACCGAAGATTGTACCGATGATTCAATTTCTTTGCGACACCGTTGTATCCTTTGTGATCGTTCTTGTTAGCATAATCATCATATATATATATATATATATATATATATATATATATATATATATATATATATATATATATATATATATATATATATATATATATATATATATATATATATATATATATATATATATATATATATATATATATATATATATATATATATATATATATATATATATATATATATATATATATATATATATATATATATATATATATATAATTTCATATTTGCATATCTGATTAACTTGTTGGTTTGAGATTCTCATTCCCTGTATGGCGGTACTTTATCCTCATACAAATTTCGGTGTATGTCCTCCCTCAATTGTAGAGCGTCAGCCCCTTAGGAAGAAAGACTTTAACCTTTCTCCTCTTGCCCATTGAGTTGTTCCCTCATGGATGATTATTATTTTAGTTTCCTCTCCAATTGTTCATCTGGATGGAACCACTCCCCTTGAGTTATGTCCTCATTGGGTTAAGTCTTGATTGATTGTTTCTTTCTAGCTCCTACCTAGATAGATACTTTGAATCCCCTAAGAGTCTATTGCCCAGTAACTGGTAATATTCTTCTTAGTTTGAAGTTTGTTACTTCTTGCTCGATACCCGACAAAAGTATCCCAGTTTTCCCAGCAGTAGAGTCCCTAGCGGATTTGATTCCCCAGAAAGTGTATCCTTGATATGTTCACCCTAACCGGTGATAGATATCTTTCTTTCCCCTGCCTAAGTTTATCCTTGATATGTTCATCTTAACTGATGACAGATAATCTCACCTTTGGTATTCTACCCAGTAAAAAGGTAATTGTAATCCCTATTTTGTTCCCCAGAGAGTTAATCCTTGATATGTTCATCCTAATCGATGACAAATTTCCTTCTCTTTGCGGTCTTCTACCCAATAATCGGTAGTTGTAAATCCTGCTTTTGTCCCCTCCGCAGAGTTGATCCTTGATATGTTCACTTTAACCAGTGATGGATTCTCTCTCTTGGTATTCTATCCAGTAACCGATAGATGTAATCCCTATTTTCTCCTCTCTCAGAGTCTATCCTTGATATGTTCATCTTAACCGGTGATGGATTTTCTCTTTGATGGTATTCTATCCAGCATTCGATAGATGTAATTCCTACTTTTTGTTCAGTTGGTTTATCCTTGATATGTTCATCTTAATCGATGACGGATATCCTCCTTGACATTTCCCAGGCAAGTCTATCCTTGATATGTCCATCCTAACCGATGAAGGATTTTCTTCCCTGTTGAGTTTATCCTTGATATGGTCATCCTAACCGATGACGGATACTCTCACCCTTGGTCTACTTCCCAGTAACTGGTAGTTGTAAATCCTATTTTCTGCAGTTTCCCCAGCTAGGCTATTCTTACCCAGTAACCGGTAATGAATATTCCCTTCTGTTGTTTCCCAGCGAGTCATCCTTGATATGTTCATCCTAACCGATGACGAATGTTCTCTCTGTCAGATCTTTATTATCTTCTTACCCAGTAACAAGTAGTAGATAATGGATTTCTACTCCTCCTGGGTTGAAGTTTATTTCTCCCCAGTTGAGTTGAGTGCGTATTTCCCTAGTGAGATCGCTATTCCTGCATGATTCAAGTACTTTAGTGTTATTCTGATCTACTCGTATCCTCTGCAGATGTTGTTGTTCCCTGGCTGAGTCTTTCTATTTCATATGGAATTCCTCGAGTTCCCCAGGAGTTTTTAAGTCGTAGCCTGGCCTACGCATAACTCTTTTTTCCCCCCAGAGTCTTTGTCTCCTAAGTGATTTTCCCTTATGGAATGCATTATACTCCTGCGGACTTTCGGTCTCTTTGATTTCTTTTTCTTTGTGGCCATATTTCCCCATAGAGCATTAACTTTTACGTACATGTCATTTGCATCATGAGGTCTCTTAGGGACCAAAATTTGTTTCTGTGTTGTTATTTAAGCCCATTCTACTGAGTCGACATGAAGATTGTAACCTTCGCATCCTCAGTTAGAATGTCCTTAAATAGGGGCAGCTATAAGACCCTAATTTTGACCCTAAGATCCCTCATTCAATTTCATCATAAGCATTAGCATTGGGATCATACATTGGCATCCTCCTTACCCCTTTTCATTGGGTTTGTTTTAGGAGAGATCATCAAGCACCATATGATTGTATCATACTTGTATTTTATCATTTTCACTAACCAAAATACCAAAAAAAATGTCTTTGTATTTGCCTAACTCTTTTGTAGGTAGGGCATGATCCCATTGATCTATCAAGTTCACATCTAGGGTTTGAGACCCTCATGAACAAAGAGCACAACCATGGATTGATACAAGTATGGTTGCAAGCATCATATATGAGTCCCAATGATCTCTACATGTTATTTTGATCAAGTTTTCTTCAAGAGTTTGGGAGTGATTTGCCTTGGAAACCCTAGTTTGATTGGGTATCTTGAGTAACTTCTCCAACAAGCTATCTCACCATTTTATCAAATTTCTCAAGGGACACTTAAAAATTCATCATCTTATGCATATATGATCTACCATAAGCCTATAAAAGTCAAGATAATTGAAGATTAGCAAGTTGGTTGATGGTGGTTGGCCAGATGAATTCATCTTATCAAAACTGGGTCTCCCTAGACCCTATCTCCTATAATTTTCACCATATGAAAATTATTCCAAGATAAAAGTTACTCTAAATGACATTCCAAACAACTTTCATGTTGAGACCTAGAGATAGTTTTGCTTGGAAAATCATTTTATGTACTGAAACATTATAGGTCATTTTGTCTAAACTCTAATTAGAAAGTAAACTTCCCAAAGCCATAATTGCTAAATTTTTATGAGATGAAATATTTCCAAGTTGCAAAATCAACTTCAATATGTCTACTTGAACTTTTATGTTTAGAGTGAGATCTATTTACACTTTTATGAGCATGTGATATGAGGTTACATTATAGGTCACTTTTGACCTATACCATTGAACAAGTGATTTTTCCAAACTTAAAAAATGAATAACTCTATCATTTAAAATCCAAATTACATGAAATTGGTGACCATTTATAAGGTCTTTGAAAGATATACAACTTTTATAAAGACACTTTTCTCATTTGAAGCTCACATAAAAAGTTAAGCAAGGTGGAATATTGAGTTATATGGCTTGACACTTGGAAAAAATTTCAATATGTTGAAATTTCCAAACTTCCACCTTAAAATTCATCATGATAAATCTTCAAATGGACAAGTGTTGAACATGAAAGTTGTTCCTCTTGATCTAACCTTTCCAAACAATCCAAGTTCATCCATTTTGGACAAGAATTGAATAGGTTGCGCATGGCCTGAACATGGCATCATCATTTGGAAAAGATCAAACTTCAAGTTTCCATGTACACTTGCCTTGCAATCCAAGTTGATTTCAGACTCTCTCACACTCATTTGTGGACCTAAAGAAATGATCTCATGGGAATGTACATGCCCATGAACCCATGCATCACTCATTGTCAATTTTGGAAAGTGATTTGGAAGGTGCAAATATCATGTGATTCAGCTATAAATAGAGCTCCATATGCTCAAAATTTAACACACATTCGCGCCAGCTTTGATCCTAAACCCCTAACCCTTCCATTTGAAAGGATAATTCTAAGAATTTCATCTTGAAATTGAATTTGAATCTCACTGTTTTGAGATTTAAAACTCCAGGGATCCAAGACCTTTTGTGCATTTCATTCTACTTCTGCAAGCATTCTGAGTGAGATCAAGCACGAGCCAAGGCAAGAATAGTTGAATCCATGCATGCATTGAAGGTATTTTCCAGAAATTTTCATCTCTTCGATTCTCTCTCAATCTTGCTCAATTCTCTTGATTCTTTGGTTGTCTGAAGTTCTACCAATGTAGGCAAGAAGATTGAGTTGCTTAGAGGTCAAATCGAAGAAACTCAGTTGACATACCTCAAAATTCAACTGCTCATATCTTTCTATATGTGAGGAGTTAGTTAAAATTGAGGTCAGATTCGTGCTCTACGTCATTTTTTCTTTCAGATCATGTCCTCCTTTTTCATTTATGATGTGGTGATGAATGGACCAGTCCGACCAAGGTCCCCTGAGAAGACGACCGGCACTTTGCTCCGGCAATGACGTGGCATGGTCCAGAGCCATTAGATGGATTCAAAATGTTTTAATCATGAGCATACATATTGATTACCAAGCGTGTGGATGTTTGACTCAGGCGCACCATGGAACGTGCGCGTTTAACCACTTGATCTGCCACCTCAATTAATGAGGCAGATCAAGTGGTCCACGTTTTTTTGATTTTTTGATTTTAATTTTTATTCCTTTGATTCTTATTAATTCATATTAATTTTAATATTGATCCAAAAAATATGAGAGTTTCACCAAAAAATTTCAAATATTTTCCTCTTTCATATTCTGAAATAAAATTATTTTTTGGATCATTATTAAAAAATTTCATGATTTAATTGATTTTACATTTGTTTTTAATTGTTTAAAAATACTTTTAAGTCTTTAAAAATTCTGAAATTTTTTCTCCAAGGTAGTTTGACCTTGTTTGACCTATAATAAATATCATAGCCATTTATTTGGTGTTTTGATGAGGTTTTAGGAATTTGACAAACCATATTTAATTTAAATGTATTATTTTAGTATTTTTAATTTGAATAAATGCCAAATAATTTTGTTGACCAATTGTGATGACTTGTTTGTGTTTGACTCTTGTTGTTGGGCCTTGGTCAAGGTTGATTTGACTTTGTCAAGTTAATATCATTGGATTTAGGGGATTGATGGAATGTACATTCCATCTCCCAAAATGAATGGATGATATTAATTTTGTAAAATTCCTCCTTTGACCAATTTGAGTTTTCATTTATTCCCCTCCCACTTCATCTCATTCCCTTTCTTTATGCATTCATCTCATTTGGCCTATGATATCTCAAAGTCCTAAAGTTAGTTGATTGAAAAATTAACATGAGTATGGATGAGATTAGGTCACACCTTTTGCATATTCTTTTCGTGTGTGGTATGTTTCATGAGCATAGTCCATAATACTATGTCTCTAACAAGCATTAATACCAAAATTTTGTTACCCGACCTCAAATAGATGTGACTTCTACATAAGTCCAATTACGATTGCTTAACATAGCGCTAAATTTGTGACATAAAAGGTATAGCATTCTAGTTAGTGAGATTGTAAGTCTTCCCTCTTTCATGGTATTGTATGGAAACTTAGCCTTTTTTCATTCCTTTGGAAGATGTCTTGGTTCAAGGATCCATGCTTGTGATAAGTGGGTTGAGTGTTCTCCAAAGAATGTCTAAAAAATCAAAAGCAAAACAATACTAACTTCTAACCTATTAACAACTAACTTTTAATTTTAAGCCATTTACTTTAATGTCATTTAATTCTAGCTTTTATACATTTGCCATTGTTCATATCATTCTAATTGTTTATGTTAATGCAATTTCTACTTTGTCCACTTGGACCATATTGTGTGATATATTTTGCTTGTGTATACTTTGCTTGTTTGTGTGGTCTTTGACCATTAATGTACATAATAACAACAAAAACCCTGAAAAACTTTTGTGTGGACTGTTGGCTTGATCTTGGACAAATGGACTTAGAACTTAGGAAACATTCCTATGCTAAAGGACTTGGCCAATGCCAACTTATTGAGAAACCAAATGCTTGCAATTTGAGACTTCATTTGATACATCATTCAAGATCTCTCTGAATTCATCTGCTACATGGGGTTACTTTGAAGAAGATCATGGAATGGCTAAAGCTTGGATGTGGCTATCTTTATTTGATGCTCTTGCTCTTCAAGATAATATAATTGTGCATTTGTGTGTTGCTTGATTCTAAAAGTCCAAGGGAATTCTGGGTTTCTATTGACATTCTTGTCTATTGGATTGCTACCCATTTGGTAAGATCTTTTCAACTCTTAACTTTTAATTTTATGCATAGGATAGTCCCTTCATCTTCTCCCCATTTCTTTATCTTCAAAATCTCTCCCTCCCTTTTCAAAAATCTTCTTTGGTTGAACTTATTTTGTTCCAAACTTTGACCACTTTGCAAAAAGATAGAAACTTTGGCCTTATGCCATTGCATTTTCAAACTTCTTTTCTTAAACCAAACTTGTAAATAAACTTAACTATACTTGACTTAAAATTTTAAAAATCCAAAAAGAACTAACTCATTCAAACCATTTTTAAGCCTTTGTGCCTTTAAAACTTAATTTTTGTTAAAAGCAATGCATCCATTTTGAAATTTGTATCACGAACTACGAGGTTTCGATCCCTCATTTTTATGTTGGTACGTAGGCACAAGACCGAAGGTCTTGCCAAACACAAAATATAATTAATGAATTCTTTCCTCATCCCCTCATTCTATTTGTTTGTAAACATAATTTTTGTACCAAATACATATGCACACAAAAAGGGCTCCCTAGGAGTACCTAGGACACTTTGGGTGCTAACACCTTCCCTTTGTGTAACCAACCCCCTTACCTGTAATCTCTGACATTTTATTAGTTTTGATTTGAAAACTTCTTACTTTTTGGGTTTTGTTCGTACTTTTTCCCTTTTCCCTTGGAAACAATAAAAGCGCGGTGGCGACTCTTGTTATTTGATCTCTAGCTACAAATTGGAAATCACAAAACATTCTCATATCTGCACTCAGTGTTGATGAAATTTATTGTGTTTCCCTTTGTGAAACTGTCAAAGCTATGTGGGATGCATTACAAGTTACCCGTGAGGGAACTAATGAGGTAAAACTAGCTAGGGTCAATACATTGAATGAAGAGTTTGAACTTTTTAGTATGAATAATGGTGAAACCATTAGAGAAATGCAAAAGAGGTTCATACATCTTCTTAACCGATTGAATGCTTTAAGTGAGCACATTTCCAATGATATTGCTACTAATAAAGTTTTGAGGTGTCTTAATAGGGAATGGAAACTCAAGGTCACCGCAATCAAGGAGGCGAATGATCTTAAAATACTTGATATTACTACTTTGTTTGGCAAATTGGAAGAACATGAGCAAGAACTCACTTACTTGGAAAAACATGAAAAATAAGGTAAATAAGGAGAAAGGTAAAGACAATGTGGAAGAGAAGAAGTTTATTGCTCTAAAGACTTCAATCTCAAAGCCCTCACATATTGAGCAAAGTGAGTATGAAACAAGATATGACAAGAACTTGAATGATGAGGACATGGGATTGTTTGTCAAAAGGTACCAAAGTTATATAAGGCAGAATGAAGTCAAGCAATCCGACAAGAACCTAACCAAGTTTAGAAGGGTAGCTAAATCCTCAAAGGAATATGAGAATAAGAAAGCTAAACTTAGAAGTTCTTACAACAATTGTGGAAAATTTGGTCATTATAGACTAGAATTTCCTAAGATTAAGAAAGACAAAGAAAAAGGCCATCACAAGAAATCTAGCAAGTCTAGAAGAGCCTATGTTGTTTGGGAGAGTGGAAGTGATTCCTCAAGTGATTAAATCTCAACTTCAAGTGTAGAATCAGCCCATATTTTCCTCATGGAAAATAGAAATAAAAATAAAAATGTAAGTCTTTGTAAGCTTGAATTTATTAATGAATGATATTATCTTCAATTGCAAAAGGCTTTTGAAGATCTTCATAGAGAGGCCCTAAATGCCTTTAACAAATTAGCTTCACATGAAAGAGTCCTTTTACACTTAGAAGCTAAAGCGTTAGAATCCGAAAGTAAGATAGAAGCTATTAAGAAATCTATGATAGATCTTCAAAATGACAAGAATAAGGATGAAAATCCTTCAAGGTTTGGTTGTGAATTTTGTCATGATTGGAAAAAAGAGTTAAATACTTTTCAAGTCAAATTGGACAAAGCCTTAAAACCTAAGATTTCATTTTCTATGAGCCATCAAAGTATTAAAGGTATTTGAACCAATCATATAAGAAGCATAAATTTTTCAAAAAATACTCAAATAGCAAAAACACATCTCATCAAAACTTATCTTGTCACCATTGTTGCAAGAAAGGTCACACTATTGAAAAATGCAAGTTTTGGAAACTTTTTGTTCCTAAATTTTCTTTTAAATGGTTGCCCAAATTCAACCGTGATTTAACTCACTCTCAAGGACCCAATGAAAATTGGATACCTATTTCCCTTGTTTAATTATACAGGTCGAATGTCTTGACTCTACGGAGAAGATGTGGTTTCTCAATAGTGCATGCTCAAGACATATGATGGGTGTCATATCTCTATTCATTGACTTTGTGCTAAAGAAGAAATGTTATATTAATTATGGAGATAACAACACGAGAGCAATACTTGGAAAAGGTAGTGTAGGTAATCATTCATCTACTACTATCTCTGATGTTATGTTAGTTGGTGGTCTTAAACATAACCTCCTTAGCATTAGTCAACTATGCGACAAGGGATTTAAAGTTACTTTTAAAAAATCTTGTTGTTTGTTTGAACATAATGAAAAGAAGAATTGTATTTTTAAAGGCTTGAGGGTTAATAACACCTATATGCTTAACTTAGATGATGTATCCTTGGTTGGAACTAAGTGTCTAGTGACCATGAGTGAAAAATCTTGGTTATAACTTAGACTCCTAGCTTATGTCAACTTTGATTTACTAAACAAAGTGACTTCAAAAGATTTAGTAATCGTTCTACCAAAAGTAAAGTTTTCAAAATACCATTTATGCGATGCATGCCAAATGGGCAAGCAAACGAGAGTCTCATTTAAATCGAAAAACATTATTTCTACTTTGAGACCTCTTGGGCTTCTTCATATGGATTTATTTGTCCCCTCAAGGACCAAAAGCATAGGTTGTAACTATTGTGGTTTTGTGATAGTGAACGATTACTCGAGATTTTGTTGGGGCGTGTATTTGTATAGTAAATATGAGACTTTGTCAGCTTTCAAAAAATTTGCTAGATTATCCCAAAATAAAATGAATTTGAAAATTGTTGCTATCTGAAGCGATCACGGAGCTGAGTTTGAAAATTATCTCTTTGAGAAGTATTGTGATAAACATGGCATTAAGCATAACATTTCTGCTCCTAGACTCCATAACCAAACGATGTTATGGAAAGGAAAAATTGTGTTTTAGAGGAGTTATCTAGAACTATGCTCAATGAAGGTAATCTACCTAAGTATTTCTGGGTCGATGCCATTAGCACAACATGTTATGTCTTGAATAGAATACTAATACATCCTATCTTATACAAAACTCCATATGAATTGTTTAAGGATATAAAACCTAATTTGTCACACCTTCATGTTTTTGGATCCAAATGTTTGGTTTTGGACAATGGAAAGGATAATCTAGGCAAGTTTTATGCGAAAGCCGGTGAGGGTATCTTCCTCGGATACTCAAAATCTAGAAAATATTATAGGTTCTATAACAAAGATTGCTTATTTTTTAAGATTCGGTTCATGTTACTTTTGATAAGTCTTACTCGAAAAATGTTGGGAAAGGTGTTTCTTTTCATGATGTTGTAACACCCCAAAATTTGCCTTCCTCATCCATGCATTCATTTAGCATTTCATATTGCATTTCATCATGTCAATCAGAATTAGATCTGAAAAAAAAAAAAAACGAAAAAAAAAAAAATAATAATAAATTTTTTTATTAATTAATTAATTATTAAATAAATAATTAAATAAATAAAATATAATAAAAAAATTTTGGACTTGGGTCTCTCTCATTTGAGCCCACAAAACCATGAAATTCAGTCTATAAATACCAAGGCTTCACTTGAGAGAACACAGAACAAAGGGGGATTTTGAAGAGAAGCAAAATACTCTGAGGTTTCCTTGGAACAAAACCCTGAGGAAAAAGATAGTGAGATAAGACCTAACGGAGTTCAGAGCAGCCTCCAAACCCCGAAGGGAACTTAACTACACGGAATCACCTCTGCCTCACATAAACCCTGAAGATTGTTTTGTAAACCTCACGGGTGCAACTCAATTTCAATCAAGCTCTCCAATCAGGTTTGCCATTATTCCCATTACCTTTGCCCATGGGTTTAATATGTATATGAATGTATAAACAATGCCTTGAATGTTTAACCGTTTAATTTTTGAGTGTATGCCACAGGGTTTGAGGTTTCTGAAACCATACTGTTATTCATGAAAAAAATGCTTATGGTGTTTCACTAACCCTTTTGTTGAGTTTTTTGTGAGGGCTCACATGACTTTTGCAGGGATAACTTGCATGGTTTCCCACTTTATTTGTGGGATAACCCCTGGAGGTTCATTCCGATTACCTGTACTGACCCACTTTCTTTGATGATGTTAGCTTGGAAGGATCTCAGGGTTTCCCATTCCTCTAATTGCTGTTACTTCGGATCTTTATCCGCGTGGTACTTTTACATTTTTCCCGCATTTTACTGCTTTCCTAGCTGGAAGACCTCGATAGGAGGCAATGTTTTGTGTTTACCTCAAGATACATGTTTTGTGTTTTGTGTTCGTATCCCTGCAGGTAGCGCGGTTCCTTTATCAAGGACTGCCCTTTTTCCCTCGAGCATCCCAAACCCTAAAACCCAAAGCAACACGCTAAATCCTTCTACTACAGGCGAGTAAGTCTCCAAAGGTCGAGCATCCGGTAGATTGCGTAGTAACGTCGTTCGTCCAAAACCCAATCCATAACCCCGTAGTTAGCCGAACTACGTTTTGCTCTGATTCTCAGGCCAGATGAGATACGTAGGCATAAGACGCGATGTCTTAGCGAGCACACATCCCCAAACCCATAGGTCAGCCGAGCTACGAAGACTCTGATTCTCATATTCAGATGAGATACGTATGCAGTGGATGCGACATCCGCGCGAGTCATTTTCATTTAACCCTTTTTTTTTGGCAAACAGCACAAGATAAACCCACACCCTTTAGACGAAAACTACAAAAGTGGATCCCGTAGAGTACTACGGATGCATAGGGGTGCTAATACCTTCCCTTCGCATAACCGACTCCCGAACCCAAGATTTGGTTGCGAGACCCTGTCTTGTCCTTTCCTTTTTTCAGGTTTACTTCGAGCGTTTCCTTTCCCTCCTTTGGGATGAATAACGCACGGTGGCGACTCTTCTGTCTTTTTCTTTCGCCGGTTTTTTTTTTTCGCACTGTATTTTTCAGGTTGCGACAGCTGGCGACTCTGCTGGGGACTAAGAAGTTGACCTCTTGCTGGTCCATCTTCCCTAAGCGAGTCCTTCCTAGCTTTTGTAGTTTGTTTATTTACTGGGTGTTCATGCTTTTGTATAGTTATTTATTTACCTGCTTTACCTTATTACATTGTGTACATATCATTGTTGTATCTGTTGGTTGGCTATGGCTGCTTGGTGATCTTTGTGAGATGAGTTCTATACCCGAACTCGAGTGCACTTAAGATAGGATAATGGCATAGTCCTGTCAACTTGTGTGGAGTATTCCTTAGCGAGTTGACTTGCAAGCCCATTCACTTGGTGGAGGTCATGTTGAGATCAATAATGTCACATAAGTAAGTTGTGGTTAGACATTACTTGTTCCAATATAGACCTAAGAAGCCAAGGACCTTAGTTTACCAAACCCATCTTGGCCTATTCGTAGGACGTAGTGCGAAAGTCGTTCAAATGTAAGATTTGATACGATTGTTACGCGATACTACACTCATAAGAGTCTCTCTTGAGAATATTGTTGGAATATGAGTAGTCGTTCCTCTGATAATATCCGAAAGATGGGATTATGACTATGGGAACCTTTTGTAGAACATGTTTGGCAGGTTTAAACCTTAGTACACTCCTTTTGGGTGGTTCTTAACCTAAACTCCATGCTCGTGACTTGCAACAAACCCTTGATTCATGGTTAATCCGATCAGGTATCCTTAATATCAATGAAACTCGGGTGTTGATAAGGTGTAAACCATAATCCACCAAAATGGGTGGTTGATATTAAGGATAACATGATCCATCCCATGACCTTTGTTTGGTGTGCTCTTAATTTCTCTCCAGACAGTGCAACCTGACAGATGTTCAAGCGGATCCATCAATTCTGATTGACATGCCTTTGCATTGCATAACATCATCTGCATATTTGCATCCAACATCTCATGCTTATTCATTTGCAGGGTATTCCCTTTCAAAACGGGGGTGCCTTAAAACTGAACAAGCAGTGCATCGCATACCATGCATATTAACCCTTGTCTGTTTTGCAGGTGTCACCGCAGTGTCTAATGTTTGTTCCCTGTATCAGGCAGTTATTGGTCCCAAGCGAGTTCACAGATACCCGACAAAGGAAAACCGTCCACGACTAGCGATGGACCAAGTACAGAAAGAGTTGGCTGATATGCGTGAAAGGATGGATCAGTTCATGACATTGATGACTGGTATGGCAGCAGGCCAAGAAAAGCTGAGGGAATTGGTTGAGCAACCGAGGCCCAATCCAGATTTGGAGATACCAAATGCTGAGGGAAACCCTGGTAACCCTGGGAACGCTGATAACCTTGTGAACACTGGAAACGCGGGTAACGCAAATGTTGATGGAAACCCGGGTAATGTTGGCAACACGGGGAATGTTGGGAATGGTATTGGTGGAAGATACAATGTGAATCAAGGAATTCGGATTAACGGGCACCCCGTTACTGAAGATTGTCAGTATGATCAATTTTCTTTGCACGACGAGGCCCTCGAGACCACTCGCCGTATGGATGAGCTTGCTGAGAAGCTCAAATCTTTGGAGTCTCAAAATTCCTTAGGTTTTGATGTCACAAATCTTGGTCTGGTTCAGGGAGTAAGGATTCCTCACAAGTTCAAACCCCCTACTTTTGAGAAATACAACGGGGCTTCTTGCCCACGCACTCATCTCCAATCTTATCTGGGAAGGTTGGGAGCTCACACGGAAGATGAAAAGTTGTGGATGTACTATTTTGAAGACAGTCTAACTGGAGCTTCTCGTGAATGGTATTCTCATTTGTCTCGTACTACCATCAAGAGCTGGAAAGACTTGGCAGAGGCTTTTGTCAAGCAATATCAATACAACTTGGACATGGCTCCAAATCGGACCTTGTTGCAAGGTATGTCTCAGACTGCCAAGGAAACCTTTAGAGAGTATGCTCAATGTTGGAGACTGATTGCTGCGTCCGTCCAACCCCCTATGTCTGAAAGGGAGATGGCGGACATGTTCATGAACACTCTTCAAGGCAATTATATTGAGAGATTGGCTGCTTGCCCGTCAATCAGCTTTGCAGAGATAGTAATTGCTGGAGAAAGAATCGAGAGTCTGTTGAAGATGGGCCGAATTCAAGACAATAGTGCTTCCAACTCATCAGGTCCCAAGAGACCGTTTGCTGGTAACGGTCAGCGAAGAAAAGAAGGCGAGACAAGCGTTGTGTATGCCGGCAGAGGCAGGAGTAAAGGACGCCCTAATTATTACCAAGATCAAGTGGTCGCAGTCACTATTCCAACACCTGTTCCTCAACCACAATATCATCCGCAACAACAACCCAGGTACAACAATCAACAACAAGGAGGTAATCCGGGTCAGCAGAGACACTATCAACAACGTCCAAGGCAGACGGACCGGGTCATCGAGCCAATCCCAATGCCTTATTCAGTATTACTTCCCAAGCTGATTGACATGAATCTGGTTACGCTGAGAACTCTGGCCCCACCAATCGATCCCAATAATTTGCCCAGAGGTTATGATGTCAACGCCAGATGTGCTTTTCACTCCAATGCACCTGGCCGTACTACAGATAATTGCAAGGCTCTCCAGTTAAAGGTACAAGATTTGAGAGATGCCCAGGCTATCAATTTTGCTCCGGTGCCTAATGTTATCCAGAACCCGATGCCGGCTCACGGCGGGCAGGGGATTAATGCTGTCGAAGTGGTTGAAGCTGGTAATGCCCAAGGCTGGGGCAAATTTGTGGAGCCAGTCATCAAAGAAGACAAGTTTGGATTGGGGTATGCTCTGGGATCTCAGAAGAATGAAGTCGGTACTTTCTCCAGCGGGGGTTTGGTTTCTCCCCACATCGTCAATGCTGCAGATGAAGACAAGGCTGACAGCGACTGTGACTTAGATAGCTGGATTCGCCCGTGTGTCCCGGGAGAAAAGCTCGACAATTGGTCGTCTGAAAAAACCGTTCGGGTTACTCTACCGAAAGAGTGATTTTTATTGTTTTCCTTTATTACATGCATAATAAAGTCTTACACTTTGCCCAAGGTGTAATGGCTCATTTGTAGGGCCATCCATTTAGTTACGTTTCGCAATTATTTTTATCATCAATAAAGGACGGCTTTTGCAAACAATTTTGTGTTCTCTTTCTTTCAGTTTTTTTTACTTTTACAAAAAAAATGGCAATGTTTCTTTTTTCGTTTTTTCTTTCTTTCCAAAAAAAAAATCTCTCATTCTAAGGTAAAGCATGATCCTCCATCATGCAGAGCCGACCACCCGGATCTCACTGCTAACAACACTGCTATGGCCAAGTATGACTTCGACAATCCTATCTATCAAGCCGAAGAAGGGGCTGAGGAAGTTTGTGAATTGCCTGAAGGGTTAGCCAGATTGTTGAAACAGGAGGACTGAGCTATTACACCTTATCAGGAGATGGTTGAGACCATCAACGTTGGTACCGAAGACGACAAGAAAGAAATCAAGATCGAGGCCAGTCTACAGGCCGAGAGAAAAAAAACCGTTGATCATGTACTTGACTGTGTTAGAAAGGTCAATGGGTTGTGTGCTCGGTCAGCATGACGAGTCAGGTCGAAAAGAGCATGCAATATACTACCTTAGCAAAAGTTTACCGACTGTGAACAAAGATACTCATTGCTCGAGAAAACTTGTTGCGCTATGGCATGGGCTGCTCGCCGACTAAGACAGTATATGTTGACTCACACGACTCTATTGATATCAAAAATGGATCCAGTCAAGTATATTTTTGAAAAGCCATCACTTACCGGAAAGGTTACTAGGTGACAAATGATACTGACAGAGTATGACATCCAATACACTTCACAAAAAGCCATCAAGGGAAGTGTCTTGTCAGACTATCTTGCAGAGAAACCGATTGATGATTACCAACCTATGAGGTTTGACTTTCCTTATGAGGACATCATGTTTCTCAAATCGAAAGATTGAGAGGAACCACTCCCGGAGGAGGGGCCTGACCCTGAATCCAAATGGGTTATGATGTTTGATGGGGCGGTCCACGTCAATGGTCGCGGAGTTGGTGTAGTATTGATCACACCGGAAGGGGGTTCATATGCCATTTGGTGCCAGAATAACTTTTCCCTGCACCAACAATGAAGCCGAATACGAAACTTGTATCCTAAGACTTGAGGAAGCCGTCAATATACAGATTAAAACCCTGGATGTATACGGGGATTCAGCTTTGGTCATCAATCAAACCAACGGGAAATGGTGCTATGCTGGAACTACGTACCCAGAATTGACGTATCTCGGTCAGAGACGAATGAAGAAAGCATTTGGTCAGAAAGTGCGCTCTCGGGGGTATCAAGTCGGTGAATTGGTACTCAAAAGATTTCTTCCTCCCAACACAGATCACAAGGGCAAATGGACACCGAACTATGAGGGTCCGTACGTGGTTAAAAGGATTTTCTATGGCGGAGCTTTGACGCTAACAACCATGGAGGGCGAAGGATTCCCGTCCCCTATTAACTCAGACGCAGTTAAAAAAAAAATACTTCGCATAAAATAGACCCGCTGGAGAGTAAAAAGAATAGTCCAGGCAAAAAAGGGGCATCTCGAAGAACCAAAAAAAGAATAAAGAGGTTCGGGCAAAAATTAGGGATATATAAAAAAAAAGAGTACACCCGGTGAGTCGAAAACCCAAAAGGGCGGCTCAAGCAAAAATGGGTATCCCGGTGGATTGAAAACCCGAAAAGGGGGCGATCCAGGCAAAAGTTAGGGAATAAGCGAATGACTATGATCTGAGTTCATCAGTGTTATATCACCGTTTCATTCAATCCGGCAATCTTCGAAGGTTAAAGATCGACTAATCATCCACTTCAGAAAGCAAGATGAGCAGAGCGTCTTGAGGACATACGAGTCATAGCAGAGTCGAAACTCAGTGGGACCCCGTTTCCACATTGCCATTAGGATAGTTCTCTTTTTTTTTTATAGCGATCACCTCTTTTCAGGGATCAGCTTCCTGATACCCTCGCCTATTCCTGGCACAAATTTTCTCCCCATTAAGAGTCGAATAATTCAGTTAAAGAGCCTCTTTATTTTTTATTTATCAGTTTGTTTGCAAAAATGTCCGAATTTTTGATAAAACATATTGCATATGAACATAATGGTGGCTTTTGCAGATGATTTGCACAGGAAAACATTTAAAACTGCTTTGAATGTGCTTAATCCCGGACGGTGAATTCAAACCGAGTAATTCCCCCGAGGCATACGTGTATTTTTGGTTGCAGGTCACAGGAACCGGATGCCAAGTCATGAATCCTCATCCCCAAGCGGTTGACAAAGTCTCTCCTCAGCAGAGCATGTTCCCCAACAGAGTTGACAGTATCTAGACTGTCTATCCCCAGTAGAGTTGACAGTATCCAGACTATATATCCCCAGCGGAGTTGACGGTGTCAGACTGTATCTTCCTAGCAACAGCGGAGTGGTTGCATACCCAACGGACAAGAGGGTGGTGTTCCCAGTGTTCATCTCATCCCCAGCAGATTATTTTTAACAGATTTGTTAATCCCCAGCTTGAGGGCGATTAGCAAGTTCATATCCCCAGCAAAGGTCGTTTCCTACGATATTTCCCCAGTAAGTGTTTTCCCCACAGACTCTCCTCACAGAGCCTCGCCGAACAAAGTTTCCATAGTTGATACTCCCCCCGCAAGGTCAACTTTTCAAGCAGCCAATTTATTTTTGGTGGCTCATTGGTCCCGGCAGACGGATCATTCCCCACAGAGCATTCAAGGATTGATACAGCGATCTGTTCCCTACCGGAGTTTGCTTCCCCAAGCAGATTTCTTTTTACACCATGCATAACATTTGCATTTGCATGCATATCATTTCAAGCATACACATAGGCTGATAAACAGGTTCTTCCAAGCAGACTGAAGAATTACTTTACAACCAAGGTCATGAGATCCAGCCAGAGGATCAAGCGTGAGTGATCCAGCCTGAGGGTCGTTTTGAAGATTCAGCCTGAGAGTCGTTTTCCAGTGATCCAGCCTGAGGGTCGTTTTGAAGATTCAGCCTGAGAATCGTTTTCCAGTGATCCAGCCTAAGGGTCATTTTGAAGATTCAGCCTGAGAATCGTGTTCCAGTGATCCAGCCTGAGGGTCATTTTGAAGATTCAGCCTGAGAATCGTATTCCAGTGATCCAGCCTGAGGGTCATTTCGAAGATTTAGCCTGAGAATCGTGTTCCAGTAAGCCAGCCTGAGGGTCATTTTGAAGATTCAGCCTGAGAATCGTGTTCCAGTGATCCAGCCTGAGGGTCATTTCGAAGATTCAGCCTGAGAATCGTGTTCTAGTAAGCCAGCCTAAGGCTCAATTTGAAGATTCCCCAGTGAAGTCGCCTACAAGCTTTATTTCCCCAGCAAGCCTAAGTCTAATTGAGGAGTCGTTACAACATGTTCTAGCCCGAAGAATATGTACGAAGCCCAAAAGTGGAATATTCTCGAAGCTGCATATCTAATATGAAGGTTGGGTTTAGATTTCAAAAGAAGGTCAACCAGCGCATGCCTCAGATGCGGGATCCTAATGACGGGAATTTATCATCAAAACAATCCAGATCTAGCCAGAAGATCGAAGTAGATTCAGCCAGAGAATTGAAACAAAGGAGATCTAGCCA
Organism: Lathyrus oleraceus; assembly: GCF_024323335.1. Lineage (NCBI taxonomy): Eukaryota > Viridiplantae > Streptophyta > Magnoliopsida > Fabales > Fabaceae > Lathyrus > Lathyrus oleraceus. The sequence continues at coordinate 247,256,422 of NC_066584.1, forward strand.
GAAGATCGAAGAAGATCTAGCCAGAAGATCGAAGTCAGGTCTAGCCCGAAGACCGGAAATAGATTCAGCCAGAGAATCGAAACAATTCAGATCTAGCCAGAAGATCGAAGTAGATTCAGCCAGAGAATCAAAGGAAATAGATTCAGCCAGAGAATCAAAACGGAGGAGATCTAGCCAGAAGATCGAAGAAGATCTAGCCAGAAGATCAAAATCGTATCCAGCCCGAGGATCAAAATTAATATCCAACCAGAGGATTAAATTGAGTATAGGTTCAGCCAGAGGATCGACACTCCAGATTAAGCCAGAAGACTGATTCAGATCCAGCCAGAGGATCGGAAGAAAAATAAACAGCGCGGTGTATTTCCGCGTTTTTGTGGTATTCTCGGAGCACAAATTTTCGGTCCGTCTTTGGTATTCAATCACAGCTCACCCTGTTTGTCTGATAAGTTGTTCGCTTTCATCCTACTCGGTTTAGCTGATGATTGAATAGGGGCAGTTGTAACACCCCAAAATTTGCCTTCCTCATCCATGCATTCATTTAGCATTTCATATTGCATTTCATCATGTCAATCAGAATTAGATCCGAAAAAAAAAAACAAAAAACAAAAAAAAAAATAAATAAATAAATAAATAAATTTTTTATTAATTAATTAATTATTAAATAAATAATTAAATAAATAAAATATAATAAAAAAATTTTGGACTTGGGTCTCTCTCATTTGAGCCCACAAAACCATGAAATTCAGTCTATAAATACCAAGGCTTCACTTGAGAGAACACAGAACAAAGGGGGATTTTGAAGAGAAGCAAAAAACTCTGAGGTTTCCTTGGAACAAAACCCTGAGGAAAAAGATAGTGAGATAAGACCTAACGGAGTTCAGAGCAGCCTCCAAACCCCGAAGGGAACTTAACTACACAGAATCACCTCTGCCTCACATAAACCCTGAAGATTGTTTTGTAAACCTCACGGGTGCAACTCAATTTCAATCAAGCTCTCCAATCAGGTTTGCCATTATTCCCATTACCTTTGCCCATGGGTTTAATATGTATATGAATGTATAAACAATGCCTTGAATGTTTAACCGTTTAATTTTTGAGTGTATGCCACAGGGTTTGAGGTTTCTGAAACCATACTGTTATTCATGAAAAAAATGCTTATGGTGTTTCACTAACCCTTTTGTTGAGTTTTTTGTGAGGGCTCACATGACTTTTGCAGGGATAACTTGCATGGTTTCCCACTTTATTTGTGGGATAACCCCTGGAGGTTCATTCCGATTACCTGTACTGACCCACTTTCTTTGATGATGTTAGCTTGGAAGGATCTCAGGGTTTCCCATTCCTCTAATTGTTGTTACTTCGGATCTTTATCCGCGTGGTACTTTTACATTTTTCCCGCATTTTACTGCTTTCCTAGCTGGAAGACCTCGATAGGAGGCAATGTTTTGTGTTTACCTCAAGATACATGTTTTGTGTTTTGTGTTCGTATCCCTGCAGGTAGCGCGGTTCCTTCATCAAGGACTGCCCTTTTGCCCTCGAGCATCCCAAACCCTAAAACCCAAAGTAACACGCTAACTCCTTCTACTACAGGCGAGTAAGTCTCCAAAGGTCGAGCATCCGGTAGATTGCGTAGTAACGTCGTTCGTCCAAAACCCAATCCATAACCCCGTAGTTAGCCGAACTACGTTTTGCTCTGATTCTCAGGCCAGATGAGATACGTAGGCATAAGACGCGATGTCTTAGCGAGCACACATCCCCAAACCCATAGGTCAGCCGAGCTACGAAGACTCTGATTCTCATATTCAGATGAGATACGTATGCAGTGGATGCGACATCCGCGCGAGTCATTTTCATTTAACCCTTTTTTTTTGGCAAACAGCACAAGATAAACCCACACCCTTTAGACGAAAACTACAAAAGTGGATCCCGTAGAGTACTACGGATGCGTAGGGGTGCTAATACCTTCCCTTCGCATATACGACTCCCGAACCCAAGATTTGGTTGCGAGACCCTGTCTTGTCCTTTCCTTTTTTCAGGTTTACTTCGAGCGTTTCCTTTCCCTCCTTTGGGATGAATAACGCACGGTGGCGACTCTTCTGTCTTTTTCTTTCGCCGATTGTTTTTTTTCGCACTGTATTTTTCAGGTTGCGACAGATGTAGGTGTATCTTCACAAGATATTCTCAAGGAACCCGAAAAAGGAATTGATCAGCCTAAAGCGGTGGAATATGAGAAAGAAAAAGATACCAATTGTGAAGAGGAGAATGTTGAAAGTCCATCTATAGTGGACGATCTACCTTTGGCTTGGAGAACATCCAAAGATCATCCAATTGACAACATACTTGGAGAAATCACGAAAGGTGTGACAACACACTCCAAGATAAGTAATTTTTGTAATCACTTTGCGTTCGTTTCACAAGTTAAACCTAAAAATGCTAAATATGCATTACTTGATGAGAATTGGCTTATGGACATGAAAGATGTACTAAACCAATTTTAAAAAATGATGTTTGGGAAATTGTCTCTCATCCCAAAAATCATCAAGTAATTTCCACTAGATGGGTCTTTAGAAACAAACTTGATGAAAAAGGAGTGATAACTCAGAATAAAGCCCGGCTAGTGGCTCAAGGTTATAACCAAGAGGGGGAATTGGCTATGAGGAGACTTATGCTATGGTTTCTCACCCCGAGGCTATACGCCTTCTAGTAGCTTATGTTTGCTCTAAATATTTCAAGTTATTTCAAATGGACGTGAAAAGTGTGTTCCTTAATGGATATATTACTGAGGAAGTGTGTATAGCCCAACCTCCCGGTTTTTAAAATCACGAGTATCCTAATCGTGTTTACAAACAAAAGCGAGCTTTGTGTGGTCTTAAACAAGCACATATGGTTTGGTATGAGAAACTTAGTAAGTTTTTAATCGATCAATGATACTCTAGGGGAAAGGTATATACTACACTATTCTTTAATCGTCAAGGAAAGCATACTATTCTAGTTCAAGTTTATGTCAATGATATCATTTTTGGATCCACCAACATGCAACTTGTCAAGGAGTTTTCTAAGCTTATGCGGGTGAGTTTGAGATTAGTCTTATAGGGGAGTTGAACTACTTCCTTGGGCTTTAAATCAAGCAATTCAATGAAGGGGCATTTGCATAAAACCAAATATTGCAACGAACTACTAAAGAAATTTGGTAAGGAAGATGCAAAGTCGATTGACACTTCAATGCCTACAAATAAAAACTTAGAAAGGAATGAAAATGGTAAGGATGTTGATGTGAAGTAGTATAGAGTTATGATTGATTCTCTTATATATCTCACTACATCTAGGCTGAATATTATGTTTAGCGTGTATATGTGTGCTCGTTATCAATCACCTCATAAGGGATCTCATTTAAAAGTCGTAAAATGCATTCTTAGGTATCTTCATGGTACTTCTAAGTATGGGTTTTGGTATTCTAAGGGAAGAGATTGTAATTTGGTTAGTTATATCAATTCCTGTTTTGAAGGTTGCAAATCAGATAGGAAGAGTACTAGTGGAACTTGGAACATGTTTTCGAATTCCTTAGTAAGTTGGCAAAGCGAGAAATGGGTTTATGTTGCTTTGTCAACCGCCGATGCGAAATACGTAGCAGCCGATAGTTGTTATTCTCAAATTTTGTGGCTCAAACAACAACTACTCGATTTTAATATTAAACTATAATGTATTCATATTATGTGCGATAACACTAGTGCTATTAATCTAACAAAAAATTCAGGGCTACACTCTCGCACTAAGAATATTGAGATCCGTCACCACTTCCTATGTGACCATGGAGAGAAAGGAACCATCGTATGTTGTGGCAATCATGTTATATCGTTACTTTATATGCTTTTATTTATGTTTAGGCATTCTTTTTCAATATGTTCATCATTCTATATGAGTGTTGTGGTATTGGTGTTCTTATCTGTGCAAATCGCCTATGTGTGCTATATTGGTTTATGTGTGATTTAAGATACTTCTCATGGAGTTTTTTGCTTCTTTTTGATATTGTCAAAGGGGGTAAGCAATATAATGTTGGGATGCATACATTTAGGGGGAGCCTTTAATTGAAAACATGAAACACATTGTCTCGCATTTTGCCATCACAAAAAAAAGGGAGTATGTGGGTGCAACTTTCCATTAGATGTGTTTTGCATGCTGTCAAAACTATGATACTTTAGTGTTGATGTATATTGGATGGTATCCTCTGGTTCTCAATGTGAATCTTAGAATTAGGAAGCATAAAAGCATTTGGAACAAGTTGGAAACGGTTTCATGCATAAAAAATGCATCAAAAATTTTTTTTGTGAAAAATATGAACTATAGGTCGACACATGCATATTACAGGTTGACACATAGAAAAAAAAATCTATGTGTCGACACATCCGATGTACAGGTCGACTCATTTACTGTATTATTAATGTTTGTAGGCTCTGTCAGATGTCCACCTCTACAGGTCAACACATAGGCAGCACATGACCTTTACAAATTGGCGCGTGACCTATACAGGTCGGCTTAGGCGTTGAACAGGTCGGCACATGGTTTTCACGGGTCGACCTATGCAAGAAAATTTTCCAAAAATTCATAATTTTCTCAACTATTTTGTATTCCTTTTGCTTCCAAACATGCACGCATATAAATACTTCATACATGCATCATTTTCTACTAAGATTTCTAGAGTGTAAAACCTATACAAAACCAGGATTTCAAAGCATTCTCATTATCTTCAACCTTTTTCTATGCATACACATAATCAAACTACACGTAATCATTTTTTGATTGGGTGTCGTCTAGATTAGGGTTGATAACGTCTAATTTAGGTTGCTTGTACTATAAATTGGTTTGAGAAATTTTAGGGTTTCTAATCAGAAAATTGAGTTGGGGTTTTCCTTCAAGATCTTTTAGCGGTCAACCCAGAAATATATATATATATATATATATATATATATATATATATATATATATATATATATATATATATATATATATATATATATATATATATAAATATCTTGAAGGAAAACCCCAACTCAATTTTCTAATTTGAAACCCTAAAATTTCTCAAACCAATTTATAGTACAAGCAACCTAAATTAGACGTTATCAACCCTAATCTAGACGACACCCAATCAAAAAATGATTACGTGTAGTTTGATTGTGTGTATGCATAGAAAAAGGTTGAAGATAATGAGAATGCTTTGAAATCCTGGTTTTGTATAGGTTTTACACTCTAGAAATCTTACTAGAAAATGATGCATGTATGAAGTATTTATATGCATGCATGTTTAGAAGCAAAAGGAATATAAAATATTTGAGAAAATTATGAATTTTTGGAACATTTTCTTGCATAGGTCGACCTGTGAAAACCATGTGCTGACCTATTCAACGCATAAGCCGACCTGTATAGGTCATGCGTCAATTTGTAAAGGTCATGTGCTGCCTATGTGTTGACTTGTAGACGTGGACATCTGACAAAGCCTACAAACTTTAATAATACAGTAAATGAGTCGACCTGTACATCGGATGTGTCGACATATAGAATTTTTTTTCTATGTGTCGACCTGTAATATGCATGTGTCGACCTATAGTTCATATTTTTCACAAAAATTGTTTTTGATGCATTTTTTATGCATGAAACCTTTTCCAACTTGTTCTAAATGCTTTTATGCTTCCTAATTCTAAGATTCACATTGAGAACCAGAGGATACCATCCAATATACATCAACGCTAAAGTATCATAGTTTTGACATCGTGCAAAACACATCTAATGGAAAGTTGCACCCACATACTCCCTTTTTTTATGATGGCAAAACGCGAGACAATGTGTTTCATGTTTTCAATGAAAGGCTCCCCCTAAATGTATGCATTCCTGGGTTGAACTTTGGTCCCCTTTGGTTGGTTACCTTTGTTAAGTTACCACTTGGCTGGTAGTTGGTAATCATTCTTTTTGGGCTTATTACCTTTGGTTAAGCTATCACTTGGTTGATAGTAAGTAATATTTCTCTTACCTTTGATTGGTTGTCTTTGTTAAGCTATCACTTGGCTGGTAGTTTGTAATCATTCCTTTTGGGCTTATTACCTTTTGTTAAGATATCAGTTAGCTGATAGTAGGTAATATTTCTCTTACCTTTGATTGGTTGCCTTTGTTAAGTTACCACTTGGCTGGTAGTTGGTAATCATTCTGTTTTAGCTTATTACCTTTTGTTAAGCTATCACTTGGTTGATAATAGGTAATATTTCTCTTACCTTTGATTGGTTGCCTTTGTTAAGCTATCACTTGGCTGATAGTTGGTAATCATTCTTTTTGGGCTTATTACCTTTGTTAAGCTATCACTTGGCTGATAGTTAGGTAATATTCCTCTCTTGTTGGAGTTGGGGTTTTCCCCTTTCAATGCTTTCTTTTCCCCGACGAGGTCTTGCTTTGATAAGACTTCCCCGTTGGATCTTTAGTTCGTTTTTTTTCTAACAATGTATTGGTTATTCTCGAGTCTTTTCTTTTTCCCCTGCGGAACTTTATTTGTCCCCAGCCGGTTCTCCCTATGGAAACTGTTATTCCCCATAGAGACTGTGGTTTACATTCATATCGTATCATAAGCATTTGCGGTATCTTAGGGCCCAAAATTGGGTATTTTATATTTAAGTCTCCAATCTTGTCGAGACGAAGATTTCAACCTTCATATCTCCAAATTGAAGAAACTTAAATATGGACATCTGTCATACCCTAGTTTTTAACCCTAAGATCTCACATATCATTTACATCATTACACACAAACAAGGTCACATCTTGGTCTTTCCCCTTATCCATCTTTGGGTTTTCTTCTTGCAGGGATCACTAAGCACCTCTTTGTTATTTTGTTTTACCTTTGTGCTTACATGATTAATTTCTTATCTAACCACTAATCAAAATATCCAAAATATGTCTTGTTTCCCTTAAGTTTATTGTGCAAGGTAAGGGAATTTTAACCAAGGACATCTCAAAGTTTTGTGGCTTACTTCTAAAGGAAAGTCAAAGTTTCATGTGTTTATTTCTATGCCTTCTTCAACAAGCAACCTCAATCTTTGAGCAATTTAACCAAAAGGCACATTTTCAAAGAGGTTCCCATGGAGTACCATGGATATTTAGGGTGCTAATACCTTCATTTTGCATAACCAACCCCCAGACCCTTGTTCTCTTTTTATTAGTTTTGTTTTAAAACCTCTTCGGGTTTTGTTCGTACTTTTTCCCTTTTCCTTTGCGAACAATAAAAGCATGGTGGTTACTCTTTCTTTGCGAGTTAAGTTAATTGATAGCTTAATCTCAAAAAATTTACCGCTACAGAAAAGTTACTTTTTTGTATCGGTAAATTTTTTGAGATTAAGCTATCAATTAACTTAACTCGCAAAGCAAGAGTCGCCACCGCGCTTTTATTATTTCCAAAGGAAAAGGGAGAAAGTACGAACAAAACTCGAAGAAGTTTTAAAATAAAACTAATAAAAAGAGAACAAGGGTTCAGGGGTTGGTTATGCAAAGGGAAGGTATTAGCACCCTAAACATTCATGGTACTCCATGGGGACCTCTTTGAAAACGTGCCTTTTGGTTAAATTTCTCAAAGCTTGAGGTTGCTTGTTGAAGAAGACATGGAAATAAACACATGAATCTTTGACTTTCCTTGAGAAGTAAGCCACAAAACTTTGAGATGTCCTTGGTTAAAAATCCCTTACCTTGCCCAATAAACTTAAGGGAAACAAGGCATATTTTTTTTTTTTTATTAGTGGTTAAATAAGCAATTAATCATGTAAACATAAAGGTAAAACAAAAAAACAAAGAGGTGCTTGGTGATCCCTGCAAGAAGCAAACTCAGAGATGGATAAGGGGAAATACCAAGATGTGAGCTTGTTTGTGTGTAATGATGCAAATGATATGTCATATCTTAGGGTTAAAAATTAGGGTATGACACTAGGCGACTGCTCCATCAAGGTCGTCTACTCTAAGTAAGATCTTCGTATTAATCCTTACGAGGAAGGAACCTCGAGGACCTATACTACGCGACCATCAGTCTAGGTTGTCCATGATTAAATGTTCTAAAAAGGTGGTCTTATGGTCACAGATTCTAATAAAGGAAAGGATGTTTACGGCGAAAGCAGGATGATCATCAATCCTCTTAAGAGAATCTACCACTAAGTGAGGTTCTCGTACGAACCTTATGAGGAAGGAACCTAGGGGACCAATACTACTCAACCTCTCCCATCTCAAAAAAAATCTCAGAGTCGGGTGAATAGTCTTTCACATAAGGTTCTTATTGCAATCATTATTGCCTCCAACTTTCTTCGTTACAGAGCCATGGTTTCGGACCAACAGACGAACAAAGAAAATATATACAAGTTAGCGATAAAAGCAATATATACAGAAAAATAAATAATGGATAAATCTCTGCGTGCGTAAAAGGGAAAACAACTCAAACTAGGCTAGACTTGCTAAGGGAAATCTGTTTTTTCCCCAGAAGAGTTGCCAGCTGTCACAATCGGGGTTTTCGAGAGCGAGGGAACCGGGACTAAACAAATGCCAAAGGGATGGCAAGATCAGAAGATTCGCCACCGATTTTTATTTATATGCCTCTATCGGAGAGGCAGTGGGAAATAGTCGATAAAACCCTCAAAAAAGATACGCACACGAGAAGTGCAAGAAAAGGGATAAGGAATTGGTCTCGCAACCGAGACTTGGGTTCGGAAGTCGGTTACTCAAGGGGAAGGTATTAGCACCCCTCACGGCCATGGTACTTCATGGGAACCATTTGGGTTGTATTACATTTATGGGTATTTATCTTGTTATTATTTTATTTTCAAAAGAAATGTGTGTGAGAGAGAGGGGTTTTGGTTTTTATTATTGTGGCGCTCGCCAAGGATTGTGGCCCTTGTTGTAAGAACAAGATTTAGTTCTGCATCTATACCTTGAGTTTTGATGATAACAATGTTGTATCTATGTGAGAACAATTTTGGTAACCTAATGGTTTGTTATTGTGCAGCTTTAACAAACATTCTAATTCTGATCATATGATGTGCCACATCATCAGTTTCTGAAATTTGTGTTCCAAATCCACTTTTGCATTGTAATTAGAAGTTCTGAAAGACGTCAATATTGTTGTTGCAATGTTCTTTCCGCTTCTGTGTTATCTCACCCATCAGAAGCTTCTGAGGAGACACTATAATATTGTTGCAATGTCTCTCAGTTGTTTTGCTTCTGGACATGACTCTGATCAACAAGCTTTTGAAGAATGGGAAGCTTCTGAAGTTATGTTATGTAGCTGAAGATTATAAAGGTCTCAAGACAGACGATTGAAGTTATCAATGTTCTGACTGAGGTTTCTAATGAATCTGAAGATTCTGAAGACACTAAAGAACTCAAGCCAGACAACTGACGCTATCAAGGTTCTGACCCTAGGTTCTGAAGTTTCTGAATCTAGCTCTCTATTTCTTCATTTCATGCTTCAACATCTTTTATCAGAAGCCAATGAATATGAAGATAAGATTAAATGGGAAAATGATCAAATAATACATAGTGCAAATCGAACAACTTTTCCACTACCTGATTTCATGGGCAAGGACTGTACTATTCATCACACTTGTCATTGAATATGTGGACGAAAGGCCATACGTGGTATCATTCATTTCTCATCTAACAGTGGACAGCCTCTCAAGGAGCTTTCCACATTTTTCTCTTCAACGATCATATGCTTACACTATATAAGCATGCATTGGAGACTTGAAGAACTCTCACTGCTAACCTACACAAGTTTTTGACAAGCTAATTTTCTGTGTGAAAAGTTATCATCTTTTGTATACATTATTCTTGAAGTATTTAGTATTCATTTGTGTAAATCTGCTTTTGAAGAAGCATATTGTAACACATAATTTTTTTTCAAACTATTGTTTGACTCCTTAAGGAGGTTATCCTTGAGAAGACAAAGAAAGTTGTTCTTTATGAATCCTTGAGGAGACTAAGGTTTAGTTGGATTCTTGAGAAGACAAAGAAGGGTATTCTTTGTGTTTATTGTAATTTGTTGATTATAATGGATTAAATCCTTGTGTATAAGGCAAATCACCTTGGTGGGTGGACTGGATTAACTTTGAGTTTCAAGCGAACCAGGATAAAAATCATTGTATTTTTATCTCTTCATTATTTAACTTGTTAGTAGAGTTTTTGTTTTGGAAAAATATTTTGCATTTAAAACCCAATTTACTCCCCCCTTCTTTCTTGTGTTTTTCACACTTTCAATTGGCATCAGAGCTCCGATCCAGTTGTGTGAGAAACAACGGTTGCTGCTAACGCTGTTAACGTTGTTAACAATAATGATAGAGATCATTACAATGCTAAACCACCTATTTTTGATGGTGAAAACTTTGACTACTGGAAAGACAGAATAAAAAGTTTCTTTCTTGGTTACGATGTTGATCTCTGGTATCTCGTAGTTGATGGCTATGTTCACCCAGTAAATGCTAAAGGAAATATGTTAGCAAGAAGTGTTATGTCTAATCAACAAAAGAAAGACTTCAAAAATTATCATAAGGCCAGAACCATTTTGCTCAATGTTATTACTTATATGTAGTATGATAAGATAACAAACAGAGATTCTACCAAATCCATTTTTGACTCTCTGAGAATGACTCATGAGGAAAACACTCAAGTAAAGGAAACAAAGGCCTTGGCCTTAATCCATAAATATGAGGCTTTCAAAATGGAAGATGGTGAAAATGTTGAAACCATGTTCTCAAGGTTTCAGATGCTTGTTTCAGGACTTAAGGTTATGTACAAAGGGTATTCTAAAGTTGATCATGTCAAGAAAATTATCAGAAGTCTTCTCAAAAAATGGAGACCTATGGTAACTTCTCTGAAGCTGGCTAAGGATCTTAATAGCACCAGTCTTGAAGAACTTGTTAGTTCTTTAAGAAGTCATGAGATTGAGCTAGAAGAAGATGAACCTCAGAGGAGAGGTAAATATGTAGCTCTAAAATCTAAGCCTGAGAAGACTAGAGCATATCAAGCTGAGGAAGAATCAGAAGGATCTGATGAAGACTCAGAAGATGATGATGAACTATCTCTAATCTCAAGAAGAGTCAACAGACTCTGGAAACACATGCAAAGTGGTTAAGGGAAATTCAAAGGAGTCATAAGGACTGATGGTCGCTTCGAATCCTCATCTGGTCAAAAGAAGCAAACTTCTGGAAAAGAAATTATCTGTTTCGAATGCAAGGAGCCAGACCATTACAAGAATGATTGTCCCAAGCTGAAGAAGGATATAAGGCCCAAGAAGAACTTCTCCAATGTCAAGAAGGGGTTGATAGCTACTTCGGATGACTTAGAATCTGAAGAAGAAGATTTTAACGAATAAAAAGCTAATGGTGCACTAATGGCAACTACTGAGGATCCCATAAGCTCTGAGGAACCATAAGAAAAGATTTTGTCAGAACCAGAATATGACTCTGATTTTGAAGAGGTAGTCTCTCATCTATCTCATTCTGATATTGAAATTTGTCTTTCTAAAATGCTGGAAAAGTACCAGAGTCTTCAAAGAAAATACAAGGACCTTAAACAAGTCCAAGTAACTGCTTCTGAAACTCAAGGAGAACTTAAGAATGATATTTCCTCTCTAAATTGAAAAATTATTTTCTTTAGAAAGTAATAACCCTACTTTGAAAAGCAAGATTTCAAAACTAGAGGAGGAAATAACTTCTGAAGTTTCGGGTATGGATTGCATCATCAAATATGATTGAGCATTCCAGTACTTTCTGGCTAAAAGCATAAATAGAAGAAAAATGGATTCCTTGATCTATGGAGTTAGCAGAAATGGCAATAAAGGTTTGGGTTGTACAGAAACTACAAAACCTGATGAAAGTCAGAAGGTTAAACGAAAACCTCTCTATGTGCATTTCATGCTTGCTGGCAATGAGTCTAATATTACTGCACAGACACAGAAGCATACTAAGGATAGGAAATCTGTTATGAAACCAAAGTATCATGCACAAATCTCTCATGATCATCCTTCTGCTAAAAGACCTAAAGTTATGAGAAACTCTGAGAAAACTAACAAAAGAGGACCCATAAAGTAGGTACTTAAGGATAAAATCATTTATGTTGTAGACATCCTTAACAGCTCAACTGAAACACCAATCGTGGTACCTTGAGAGTGGATGCTCGCGACACATGACGGGCAGAAGGTCTATGTTCCAAGATTTGGAATTTAAGCCTGGAGGCTTTGTTGGTTTCGGAGGAAACCGGAAAGGAAAGATCATTGGCTCTAGAAGCATTGGTAACGGTAAACTTCCTTCTATTACTAATGTTATTTTAGTTGATGGTCTAATGCATAATGTATTGTCCTTTAGCCAACTTAGTGACAATGGTTATGATGTCATCTTCGATCAAAAGTCTTGTAAGGCCGTTAGTCAGAAAGATGGCACAATCCTTTTTAATGGAAAGAGGAAAAACAACATTTATAAAATTAGACTTTCTGATCTTGAAGATCAAAATGTAAAATGCCTAATGTCTGTTAATGAAGAGCAATGGATCTTGCATAGATGTTTGGGTCATGTTAGTATGAGAAAGATTTCTCATCTAAATAAGCTTGAGTTGGTGAGAGGTCTACTCAAACTGAAGTTCGCTTCAGATGCTCTTTGTGAAGCATGTCAAAAAGGCAAGTTGTCTAAAACATCTTTCAAATCCAAAACTGTTGTTTCTACCTCTAGACCATTAGAACTTCTGCATATTGATTTATTTGGACCAGTGAAAACTGCTTCTATTAATGGAAAGAAATATGGATTAGTCATTGTTGATGACTACAGTCGTTAGGCATGGGTAAAGTTCTTGAAACACAAGGATGAGTATCACTCTGTGTTCTCAACCTTCTGCTCACTAGTGTAAACAGAAATGAAATGCAAAATAGTCAAAGTCAGAAGTGATCATGGTGGAAAATTTGAAAATATTTTTGACTCAAATGGTATTTCCTATGATTTCTCTTGTCCTAGAACTCCACAGTAAAATGGAGTTGTAGAAAGGAAGAATAGGACTTTACAAGAAATGGCCTGCACTATGATCCAAGAAACTAATATGGCTAAGCATTTCTAGGAAGAAGCTATCAACACAATGTGTTATATTCAGAACAAGATTTCTATTCGACCTATTCAGGATAAGACTCCTTATGAATTATGGAAGAACATAAATCCCGACATTTCTTACTTTCATCCTTTTGGATGTGAATGCTTTATGTTAAACACTAAAGAAAATCTTGGCAAGTTTGACTCTAAGGCACAAAAGTGTTTACTGTTAGGATATTTCGAACACTCTAAAGGCTACATAATCTTTAATACAGAAACACGAATTGTTGAGGAATAAATTCATGTTAGATTTAATGATAAGCTTGACCCTGAAAATTCAAAGCTAGTTGAGAAATTTATAGATCTGAAGATTAATCTTTCAGAATCCAAAGAAATTGTCTCTGAAGAAAAAGACTCAGAAGGAAAGGCTAAAGAATCTGAAGAAACGACTCAACCAGAAGCAATCGTTGATCCAACTTGAAATTCTGGTATCAGATATGAGATGTCGAAGGTAATGTCACGACACTAATATCTGAACAATATAAACAGGATAAAAGATAAAGAACAGTAATGCAATAGACATAAGCAATTGTTAACCCAGTTCGGTGCAAACTCACCTATGTCTGGGGGCTACCAAGCCAGGAAGGAAATCCACTAAACAAAATAAGTTCAAAGACTCTCAGTAAACAACTTCAAGTTACATTCTTTTCACCTAATCTCTACCCGTGTGACTTCTACCTAAGAACACTTAGATATGAGATCCTACTCACTCCCCCTTAATCACAGCAGTGATATAAAACAAGAATTACAATGAAAAAAAGACATTCTTCAAAGACACATACTTGATCTTGCTTAAAAGCTTCAATCAAGTAAACACACACTCATGCTTCAAAGCTTAGAGTGGACAAATTACAACTCAAAAATCAGTCCAATTCAATCATCTATGGATGAATGAATGGCTTACAATACACACGACCACGCAAGACTAAAACCCTTATTCTCTCTCAATATTTCGTTCGTTACTTCTTATGTATAAAACCAGGTTTTCCATGTCCTTTATATAGAAGTGTTTGGCTAGGTTTTGACATCATAAAACCCTAAAACTATTTTCCATTCATATCTTCTCATGACAACTGACTATATCTCGTTGGAAAATAATTCAATCTGGTTGTAATTATTGATTGAGGGCGCGTTCAATCATTACATCAATCACACATAGATTAACATGAAAAACGCAATCACATAATACATAACATTCAGACTGAATGTTCTGTATACAGATGTCATGACATCAGGTCTGACATCTCAGTAAAATCCTGCACATTCATATTTAAACACCTTGCAAGTACATGTTATCTTATGTCAAGACAACACTTGTGACAACTTGTGAACACTCTAGGTTTTACCAAAATTGTTGCCAACACATAGAACCAACAAACTCCCCCTTTGGCAAATTTTGGCTAAAACATACATCAGATAATTTATTCATAAGAGTAAAAAAACACATCAGCAGTTTAGCAGCAGAAGTAATAAAACACACATTTACTAGCTAAAATAGCAACTAGTAAACACGTATTAAACACATATGTGCTTCTTCTCCCCCTCAGTCTGCTCAACACAGACATCTCCTTCAACAACACCTGTAACATCCACCAACCCATCTGACATCTCCTTTAACATCACATGTACTACACAAAACATCATGTTCAACATCAGCTGTCATCTATTTATAGCATAACTACTTCTGTCATCTGTTTATAGCATAGCAACTTTAGCTATAGCTCCTTTAGCTACTTCTCCCCCTTTTAAGCCAAAAGAGACCAAAGAGACCAATGAGACAAAATAAATATCTATTAGTCCAACAAAATGTCACATAAAATGTCATAACATATTATTAGGTGTTACAGAACCACAAACAAACACAACTATATAAGTTGAGATAAAATCTAGAGAAACCAAAAAGAACCCAAAAATTACATCAAGGAATCAAAACAAGACTGCCAAAAAAACCATCAGAACATCCAGAACAACACATCATCAAAACAATAGGGAACAATCTTCAATAAAACTCAGTTAGAGGAGCTAGCATCTTCATCAGCTTCAGAACCAGAACTGCCACTTGATTTATCTTGAGATTCAGACCTCTCACTAGAGGTTTGGGCTTCTGTTTCCTTGGCCTGTCCAACATTATCTCTATCACCTTGCTCCAAGCTATTAATCAGAACCTCCAAAGCTTCTTTCCTGGCTTTAGCTACCCTTATCCCAGTTTCTAATTCCTTACAAGTCTCTTTCAGTTCAACAATCGGACCACCTTGAGATGCTGGCTTTTTCACAGCAGATGTCATGACAATGTCATTGACATGACTTCCTTCAAATAATTTGTAATGAACTGACAGAGGAGGTTTTCTTCTACTAGGAATATCACTTGTGCTTAGAATTCCAGGTTGCTGGCTCAGGATTATCCCACAAATCATTGAGGGAAAAGCTATGGGCAGCTTCACTGCATTTGTAGAAGCATGTATGACAATTTATTCAAACATGAATCTACCATAATCAAAATTAAGCTTGGTTCCAATAGAAAATACGAACCTTCCAAGAGCATTTGAGATTGTAGAGATATCACTGGTTGGTATCCAATTTGCTGACCCTATCTTGTGCAAGATAGCATATTTCACAGTTAGCTTTCCAGCAGGGAGATG
Organism: Lathyrus oleraceus; assembly: GCF_024323335.1. Taxonomy (NCBI): domain Eukaryota; kingdom Viridiplantae; phylum Streptophyta; class Magnoliopsida; order Fabales; family Fabaceae; genus Lathyrus; species Lathyrus oleraceus. The sequence continues at coordinate 247,272,200 of NC_066584.1, forward strand.
CTTCTTGCTAGGCCACTCCTTGACCTATCTAGCAGTTATTTCCGTACATACCTTATTGTCTATGGCTTCTAGTTCACAAGCACCTTCTGTTCCTCTTCCTAGGAACTTATTAATCACAGTTGGAGAAAACTTAATACACTTCCCTCTAATAAACACCTTATAAAACTCTTTGTTGTTTTTATCAGCAATGTCCTCAGGGATGTTCACCACAAATTCTTTAACAAGACCTTCAAAACACTGAGATAACCCAGTAACAATTTTCATTACTCCAGCAGATTTAATCAGGTCCATGACCTCCTTAATCTCCACAGCATCCTTGCCCAGTTCTCTCTCCACAGCCACTCTCCTTTGGATTACAAACTTCCACTTTGCTGCTCCATCTTCAAGATGGAAGGAAATATTATCCAAGTGAACAGCAGTAACTTTTGCAGGGGATTTTCTAACAGTTGACCTTTTGACAGGAGAGATGTCAGGGACATCGTCTTTAACATCTTCATCTGAGTCAAAACTTTCTCTTACTTTTCTCTTCTTCACCTCCACTTTGCTTCAAGTCTTTGAGGGGCCTACAACAGTAGCCTTCTTAGCAGTTTTGGTTGTCATCATCTCAGCCACAGGACTACCCTTTCTGGTCTTCATCCTCTTAGCAACACTTGGCTTCAAGTGATGAAGCAAGCTATCATCTTCATCATCCAAGCTCTCATCTTCCAGGTCGATCACCTTCTTAGTAGAGTCATGCTTCTTAGACTGAGAAGCATTGGCAGTAGGTGATGCTACAGATTTCTTACTAGGCAAAGTTTTCCCTAAAGAGCACAATCCTTCTGCAACAATATCTTTCTCTGACCTAGATGAATCATCATCTTTCTCATTGTGAGGTCTAACCTTAGGAGAAGGGTCCCTTCTAGATAGAGGAGTAGAAACTCCCTTTACAAAGTGTCATTCATTTAGGATCCTCGTGACAAGATTTCTAATGACACGATCAGTATGATGCATGTCATCCTTAGAGCTAGGGGTATTAGAACTGTTACCTTGAGTATGTCCTACAGTGGAGGATGAACCAGGAGCGTCGCCTGGGATGACTGGCAGGGGAATCACTTCCAAAATGTCTTCATTGAGAAAGTCCATAAAGGGCGTTCTAGCTTTGTGCGCAGGTTTGGTGTTTTTAGAACCAGATGGTGAAGGATGTTGTGACATCTTGTTGATCTTGTGGAACGGTTTCTATTTCCCTAGCAGAGAAGGTTGATGAAGTTGAAGGAAGGTGGAAATTTTTGAGTAGAGGTTGCGTGTGAAAATGCTATAGATGGAAGTTCCAATACTAGGTGATGATTTACCATAAATGGGGAACTTTCTTTTAAGTGGGCAGACAATATTTTTATTACCTTTTCCACTCCAAATTAATTGCTATAAATTCTCATAGATACAAATCCCTAATTTCCCTCTTAGACATTCAAATTGATTAGCATCCAAAGCCTTCATAAATATATCAGCTAATTGCATTTCAGTAGTAACATGCTCGAGAGCTATGATTTTCTCTTCCACTAGTTCTCTAATAAAATGATGAAGAATACTAATATGTTTTATCCTGCTGTGCTGAATAGGATTCTTAGAAATATTTATAGCACTCAGGTTGTCACAATACAATGTCATGACATCTTGCGTGACATTGTATTCAGTCAGCATTTGTTTCATCCAAACCAGTTGAGAACAACTACTTCCAGCTGCTATGTATTCAACTTCAGTAGTTGACAGAGACACACAATTTTGTTTCTTACTAAACCATGATATTAAGTTATTCCCCAAGAAGAAACATCCTCCTGATGTGCTTTTCCTATCATCAGCACTTTCAGCCCAGCCAGCATCACAATATACAATCAGCATAGATCCAGATCCATGAGTATACAACATCCCATAGTCACTGGTGCCATTGACATATTTCAGTATCCTTTTCACTTGGTTTATGTGACTGACTTTTGGTTCAGCTTGATATCTATCACAAACACCTATAGCAAAAGCAATGTCAGGTTTGCTTGCTGTGAGATATAGCAGACTTCCTATCATGCTTCTGTAGAGACTTTGATCTACACTAACACCATTTTCATCTTTGGAGATTTCAAATGTGTAGGAGCAGGTGTCCTTTTATGACTTGCATTCTCCATGCCAAACTTCTTAATAATGTTTTTGGCATATTTTCTTTGAGATAGAAAGATAGAATCTTCCATCTGTTTGACTTGTAGCCCAAGAAAATAGGTCAACTCTCCAACAAGGCTCATTTCAAATTCAGACTGCATTTGTTTAACAAAATGTTCTACCATCTGATCTGACATCCCACCAAACATAATATCATCCACATATATTTGAGCCACCATGAGTTTTCCTCCTTCATTCTTAACAAATAGGATCTTGTCAATGCCTCCCTTCCTGTATCCATTGTTAATGAGAAACAATGTGAGTCTATCATACCAAGCCCTATGAGCTTGTTTCAAACCATAGAGGGCTTTCCTCAACTTATACACATGCTTTGGAAGATTTGGATGTGTAAACCCTTTAGGTTGTTCAACATACACTTCCTCATTTAAGTAGCCATTCAAGAAGGCACTTTTTACATCCATTTGGAACAGTTTAAACTTCAAAATACATGCCACTCCAAGCAATAGTCTAATGGACTCAAGGCGAGCTACAGGGGCAAATTTTTCATCAAAGTCAACTCCTTCAACTTGAGTGTATCTTTGTGCTACTAATCTTGCTTTATCTTTAGTAACCACCCCTTGTTCATCAGATTTATTCTTGTACACCCACTTTGTTCCAATGACATTTATTCCTTAAGGTCTTGGAACCAGTTCCCATACTTCATTTCTCTTAAATTGGCCTAACTCTTCCTGCATGGAATTGATCCAGAATTCATTAGTCAAGGCTTCCTTGACATTCCTAGGCTCAATCTTGGACACAAAACAACCATGTGAGATCACTTCCCTTGATCTAGTTGTGACCCCTTTATTTGGGTCTCCTATAATGAGATCTTTAGGATGATCCTTCTGAATTCTGATAGAGGGTCCCTTATTAATTTTGTCAGCTTCAGGTTCAACTTGAGTGAGTTCACTCTCATTACTTTTGTCTGGGAAATCAGCTAGGGGATCATTTAGGGATGTCCCAACATCGTCTGTGACATCGGTCTGTTGATCATCAACTACAACATTGATATATTCCATCATTACTTTTGTTCTGGAATTAAAGACTCTAAATGCTCTGCTGTTTGTTGAGTAGCCCAGAAATATTCCTTCATCACTCTTGGGATCCATCTTCCTTCTTTGTTCATGATCAGTCAAGATATAACATTTACTACCAAACACATGGAAGTATTTGACTGTAGGTCTTCTCCCTTTCTAGACTTCATATAAGGTAGTAGGAGTCCCTTTCTTCAAGGTTACTCTGTTGTGAACATAGCAGGTTGTGTTCATAGCTTCATCCCAGAAGTGGTAGGGCAATTTCTTAGCATGAATCATAGCTCTGGCTAATTCTTGGAAAGTTCTATTTTTCCTTTCTACCACACCATTTTGCTAAGAAGTAATGGGAGATGAGAACTCATGACTAATTCCCTCTGATGCACAAAAAAATCCAGCAAATTTGTTGTTCTCACATTCTTTCCCATGATCACTTCTGATTCTGATAACCTGACTTTCTTTTTCTCTTTGAAGTCTTAGACAAAGATCTTTGAAGACTTCAAATACATCCGATTTTTCTCTTATAAAATTGACCCAGGTGTATCTGGAGAAATCATCCACCACTACATAAGCATACTTCTTCCCACCAAGACTTTCCACCTGCATGGGTCCCATCAAGTCCATATGGAGAAGTTCCAGCACTCTGGAAGTGGTGTCATGTCTGAGCTTTTGATGTGACATCTTTGTCTGTTTTCCAATCTGACACTCCCCACAAACTCTTCCTTCATCAATCTTCAAGTTTAGAATTCCTCTGACAGCTTCAACAGATATAATCCTCTTCATTCCTTTAAGATGCAGATGGCCCAATTTTTGATGCCATATCTTCACTTCTTATTCTTTGGCTGGAGTACACATTGATGAATAACCAGTTTCTTGAGAACTCCACATATAGTAGTTGTCCTTAGACCTGACTCCTTTCATGATCACTTCATTTTCTTTATTAGTAATCAGACATTCAGTTTTTGTGAAGTTTACAGTTAGACCTTGGTCACATGGTTGACTGATTCTTATTAGGTTTGTAGTTAGTCCCTTAACAAGTAGGACATTGTCAAGGTTAGGGACTCCAGGGCAGTTTTAGCTTTCCAATCCCCTTGATTTCACCCTTTTCTCCATCACCAAAGGTTACATAGCTGGTGGCATGAGGATGAAGGTCAGTTAGCAGGTTTTTGTTTCCAGTCATGTGTCTGGAGCATCCACTGTCAAAATACCAGTCTTCTTTGGCTGAAACTCTAAAGGAGGTGTGAGCTATTAGGTTAGTAACACCAGTCCTAGGAACCCATTATTTTCTGTTGACAGTGATGTGATGTTTGGGTCTAGGTTGATGATGAGAAGGACTAGGATAGCCATACAATTTAAAGCAGAATGGTTTTATGTGACCAAATTTTCCACAGTAATGACATCTCCATCTTTGGTGTTTTCCTTTCTGCTGTCTTCCCTTATGATGTTGTGACATATGATGTGACATCTTTGGTTTACTACCAATGTGACTACACTCAGGTTTGGATTCATTGAACCCAAGGCCAGACTTGTCTCCTTCCATTTATCGAGTCTGGAGAATTTTGTCTAAGGTGTCAGATCCATTGTTTAGCATTCTGACATACTTTGTCATCTCATCGAGTTTGGAATTCAAGAACACTACTTCAGTCTTCAACTTAGAGATGGTTTCCAAGTGTTCTGCCTTCTCATTCTCTAGTTGTGTTATCACTTTCTTTTGACTTCAACTTGTTGACACACTTCTTCACTTCTATGACACAACTTTCTATAGGTAGTGGCTAATTCATCAAAGGTTACTTTATCATCACTTGAGTCTTCATCGGAACCCCATCTTCCAGTCAAGGCAATCACAAGATTTGCAGACTCTTTTGTTTCACTTTCATCAGACCAAGTAGCAGCAAGACTCTTCTTCTATTTCTTGAGGTAGGTCCCACATTCAGCTCTAATGTGTCCATACCCATCACATTCATGGCACTAAACTCCTTTTCCTTCTTTGGACTTTTCATCAGATCTTGTTCTTCTTCCAGCATTATTGGACCTACTGATGTCAGATGAGATGTTCTTGACATTAGACTTAGACCTTACATCCATCTTTTTCATAAGTTTGTTGAACTGTCTTCCCAGTAATGCTACATCATTTGCCAGATCTTCATCAGTATCTTGACCACTTTCTTCCTCTTTCTCCTTAGTGTTTAACATGAAGGCTATGCTTTTGACTTTATTTTCAGATCCATCACACATTCCCAACTCAAATGTTTGGAGGGATCCAATTAGCTCATCCACTCTCATATTGGAAATGTCTTGAGACTCTTTTATGGCTGTCACTTTCATGGAAAATCTCTTAGGAAGTGACCTGAGTATTTTCCTCACTAGTTTTTCATCTGACATCTTCTCACACAGGGCTCCTGAGGTATTATCAATTTCAAGGATATTCATATGAAATTCATGAATATTTTCATCTTCTTTCATCCTCAAATTTTCAAACTTGGTAGTGAGCAGCTGCAGTCTAGACATCTTCACTCTAGAGGTGCCTTCATGAGTGGTTTTGAGAATATTCTAAGCATCTTTAGTCACCTCACAGTTGTTTACCAGTCTGAAGATGTTCTTATCAACCCCATTGAATATAGCATTAAATGCTTTAGAGTTACCAATGGCTAGATCATCCTCCTCCTTGGTCCATTGTTTCTCGGCCTTCTTATCAATTGTAGCTTCTCCTTCCTTCGTAATAACTGGATGTTCCCAGCCTGTTAAAATAGCCTTCCAAGCCTTATTATCCAAAGATTTTAGAAAGGCTACCATTCGAGTTTTCCAGTAGTCATAGTTGGATCCATCTAGAATAGGTGGTCTGTGAATAGATCCTCCGTCTCTATCCATAGTACTAGAAAGTAACGTCCCTAGATCTCACCCAGAACTAGAGCAGGATGCCCGCTCTGATACCAATTGAAATTCTAGTATCAGATATGAGATATCGAAGGTAATGTCACGACACTAATATCTGAACAATATAAACAAGATAAAAGATAAAGAACAATAATGCAATAGACACAAACAATTGTTAACCCAGTTCAGTGCAAACTCACCTACGTCTGGGGCCTACCAAGCCAGGAAGGAAATCCACTAAACAAAATTAGTTCAAAGACTCTCAATAAACAACTTCAAGTTACAGTCTTTTCACCTAATCTCTACCCGTGTGACTTCTACCTAAGAACTCTTAGATATGAGATCCTACTCACTCCCCCTCAATCACAGTAGTGATATAAAACAAGAATTACAATGAAAAGAAGACACTCTTCAAAGACACATACTTGATCTTGCTTAAAAGCTTCAATCAAGTAAACACACACTCATGCTTCAAAGCTTAGAGTGGACAAATTACAACTCAAAAATCAGTCCAATTCAATCATCTATGGATGAATGAATGACTTACAATACACACGACCACAAAAGACTAAAACCCTTATTCTCTCTCAATATTTTGTTCGTTATTTCTTATGTATAAAACCAGGTTTTCCATGTCCTTTATATAGAAGTGTTTGGCTGGGCTTGGACGTCATAAAACCCTAAAACTATTTTCCATTCATATCTTCTCATGACAGCTGATTATATCTCGTTGGAAAATAATTCAATTTGGTTGTAATTACTGATTGAGGGTGCGTTCAATCATTACATCAATCACACATAGATTAGCATGAAAAACGCAATCACATAATACATAACATTCAGACTGAATGTTCTGTATACAAATGTCATGACATCGGGTCTGACATCTCAGTAAAATCCTGCACATTCACATTTTAAACACCCTGCAGGTACATGTTATCTTATGTCAAGACAACACTTGTGACAACTTGTGAACACTCTAGGTTTTATCAAAATTGTTGCCAACACATAGAACCAACACAACTCATCAGAAGAAGAGTAGATCAAGAACTTTTCTTTTTGAAGAACTAATTATGGGAGATAAAAATGCTCCAGTCAGAACTAGATCTTCATTCCGACCCTCTGAAGAAACTCTTCTAGGTTTGCTGTCTCTAATAGATCCCTCCTCCATTGATGAAGTTCTTCTGGATAATGAATGGATTTTGTCCAAGCAAGATGAATTGAATCAATTCACCAGAAACGATGTTTAGGATCTTGTTCAGAAACGAAAAGGCTTCCATGTCTTTGGAACTAGATGGGTTTTCAGAAACAAGTTGAATGAGAAAGGCGAAGTTGTCATAAACAAAGCTTAACTCGTAGCTCAAGGTTATAGTCAGCAAAAAGGTATAGACTATACATAAACCTTTGCTCCAGTTGCTAGGTTAGAGTCTATTCGTCTTTTAATTTCTTTTGCAGTCAATCATAACATCATACTTTATCAGATGGATGTTAAGAGTGCATTCCTGAATGGTTATATTTCTGAAGAAGTTTATGTGCATCAACCTCCTGGTTTTGATAATTCTCAAAACCCTGAATTTGTTTTTAAATTCAAAAATTCTATGTATGGTCTAAAGAAAGCTCCAAGAGCTTGATATGATAGACTAAGCAACTTTTTGTTGGAAAATAATTTTACCAGAGGAAAAATGGACACAACTCTCTTTTGCAAAACCTTCAAGAATGACATTCTGGTTGTGTAAATATATGTTGAAGATATTATTTTTGGTTCTGCTAATGCGTCATTGTGCAAGGATTTTTCTAAGTCAACGCAGGAAGAATTTGAAACGAGTCTGAGGGGAGAACTTAAGTTCTTTCTGGAAATCCATTTTTGATCAACGATCAGAAGGAACTTATATTCATCAGAAAAAATACATAAAGGAACTTCTGAATAAGTTTAACTTATCATAATGTAAGCAAGCAAAGACTCCAATGCATCCTACATGTATTATAGAGAAAGAAGAGGTAAGAAGTAAGGTAAATCATAAGCTTTTCAGAGGTATGATAGGTTCTCTTCTGTATCTAACAGCTTCCAGACCTGATATTTTGTTTAGTGTATGCTTATGTGCTCGCTTCCAATCAGATCCTAGGAAAAGCTCACTTAACTGTTGTTAAGAGAATCTTTAGGTACCTGAAAGGTACTACTATTCTTGGTTTATTTTATAGAAAATCAAGTGAGTATAAATTAGTAGGTTATTGTGAAACTGACTATGCTAGAGATAGAATTAAAAGAAAAAGTACTTCTGGAAGTTTCCAATTTCTGGGATACAACTTAATCTCATGGTCCAACAAGAGACAATCAACAATTGCGCTTTCAACAGTTGAAGTTGAATACATTGCAACTTCTAGATGCAGCACTCAGATAATCTGGATGAAGAGTCAGTTGGAAGATTATCAGATATCTAAGAGTAACATTCCTATTCTCTATGATACTATTGTTGCTATCTGTTTATCTAAGAATCCTATTTTGCATTCTAGGGTTAAGCATATTGAAATAAAACATCACTTTTTACGTATGTTCAAAAGGGAATTTTTCACTTAAAATTTGTTGATACAGACCATCAATGGGATGATATCTTTACAAAACTCCTTGTTGAAGATAGATTCACATTCATTATGGAAAACTATTTATGAAACCATATCCAGAATGAAAAGATGTTATTTAGAATGTAAAGTCTCTAGAACTCTAGGTAAGATTTTGAGATTGTTTTACTTTCTGACTCTGAAACTTGAAGCTTTCTGAAGTAAGGAAGTTTTCATGAATCAGAAAGGTTCTGATCAGAAGCAATCTTATCGATTTGTCTTCCTGATTCTGAATAGTTGCTGCATTTAATGGTTATCTTGTCGTTTGATTTCGTGTGGTTCTTAGTGGAGACAGTTGTCCCACTTTCTGAGCATGCATGATTAAAGCGTGACACAATGGGTTTAACAATTCTTGGAATTAGGTCTAAACCTTTACACTTCCCTCCATGTTTGCGCACACCTTTTGTCATCATTGCTAAAATTGTCTATTTAAACTCACATCACTCACATTTTTCACACTACACACACATTTATCCTACACTTTCAAGTTTTTTCAAACCTCAAAACTCTCTCTCTCAACTATTCTTCATCTTCATCTTCATCCTCACTCAAAATGATGAACAACAATCTTCAATGGCTCGACAATCTTTAAAGATTGCTGAACAATAACTTCATACTGAAGGCACTATACTGGAAGGGATTCCTGAACTCACTCTCCACACTCCAGTAAATGAATTCACAGTGCTCTGTGAAACGATCATGGATTTCAAAAACCTGAAGGAGAATGGTTTTGATTTCATAAAAACCCTTAATGTTTAAGGATGGAACAATAATTACTTCCTATGTCATGAATAGGAAAATTAGCATAACTGAAAATTCCATTGCGGACCTCATTGGGCATGATGGCAATGGTAAAAGAGTTCACAATACAACAATCGCAGTTAAAAGGGACGCTGACATCTCTCCAGTAATCTTCAAAGAAAGTACAAACTTTGCTTATGAAAAGGGTCCCAGTGCCAAGGATTTAACCAACAATTTGAGGGTTTGGTTCAAGATTATTTTAGGGTATATCAATCATAGACCAAGTACCAATAGTTCTGACTACATAAACACTCGTCAAAAGATTATGTTGTTCTTTCTAGAGAAGGGAGTTAAGCTAGGATTGCCATCGCTTCTGTTCAAATTCATCAGGGATTCTATCAGAGAATCCAGAACTGGTGGATCCTCAAAGAAATCCAGAAGCAAATTTTATACCAAACGGCTGGTTAGTCTCAGACATTCAGGTGGAAAATGGAGTGGTAGATGACCTTCTGGGCAGTGGGCTAACAGAATAGCTAGTAAAGGATGTTTGGAAAGCGTTATGTGCTAAGAACTTAAAAAGTATGGGTCTCATCTCAAAATTTCGAAGACCAGAAATCGTTATGTCCAAGGATGATATTTGTGTTACCAGAAATCCAATAGATGACTATCCCATCTTCACCAAAGTGGATCCTCCACAGGTTCTAATGGCGTATCTGGAAAGTTGTCTCAAGGATGGCATCGACCCACTGGTGGATCCCTTTAATCTTCCAGAAACCTACCCTAACATCCATGGTAAAAGGAAAAAAGGAATTCATAGGTGAAGGATCCTCCAGAGCTCAGAAGAAGAAAAAGGTAGCTATCTTTCAAGATAAAGATGACGTGCCTCTAAGTGAGTGCCAGAAGGCTATGATCTTGAAGGATACATCTGGGGTTGTTCAACCCTCAAGAGCTTCTGGTAAGTTTCCTGCTAACACTTTTGATTTTGTTTCTATTTCATCTAGAATCTTACCACCACCACCATCTTTACCTAACGTTTCTGAACCACTTCCATTACCTACACTAGATATAAGTCCACCTATTTCAACATTTGTTATCAATATACCACCACCACAATCTACTCCGATAATAACAACATTTGTCACATAAACTCCTATAATTTATGTTCCTATTTTAGAACAACCATTGATACCACCTCCACAGTTACAAACTACACCCATCTCACCACCATTAATTGTTTCTGCTCCCCAACCAACTAATCCAAATGTTACACCACCTAGAACATCTCCTGCAAGGAGTGTTTCTAACAGACATGCTTCCAAAGGAACTCCTGAAGGAATGTTCGACTTTGAACAAGAAATCACCTCACTAGAATCATCCCCCATCATTCTACCATCACATTCCTCTGTCTTTGGTCCTGACTTTGACGAGTCTAGAATCAATCTCACCATTAAATATCCCAAAATCCAAACACCATTTTCTCCTGACCTTGGTAAGATTCTAATGGAGTTTAATTCAGAATCTAAGAAGCGTTTGGAGAAAGTAATGACTGTTAGTCATTCTTCTGTAAAACCTGTTGGTAGAAATTTAACATGGGAAGCTTACAGAAGTTAGATAAATTTTGAAGTCTCTAAGATGAAGGATCTTGGGTATATCTTAGCAGAAAGCAAAATTCGTTCTAGGTTCTTGCCCTTAATGGAAATATGGAAGATGAGGAATTCTCAACTTTGTCTTCCTACACCAGAAGTGAAGAAGGTCTCTCCAGAACCTATGGTAGAAGAAAAGGAAGAAGCTCTGACAAGATAGCCTGCTTAGAACATTGAATCTGCTGCTCTATAGCCTTCTGCTCCTGAACTTGAATACGCTGCAATGGATGAAGCTCCAAACCAGATTGTGGTCTCTGAAGCTTCTGCATCTCAGTCTATTCCAGTTTCTCTTCTGAGAACCATTTAGCAAATTAAGGCTGATAATGCGAAGGTCAATAAGCATATGGAAAAGCAAGATCTGATGTTTCAACTGATTCTGTCAAGACTCCCCCCTCCTCCTCCACCTCCTCCTCAGAACCCCTGGAAGTTTTTTTACCTTAACTATTTTTCATTTCGTTTCTTTTGTTCTGAAATTGTATTCTGCACTGCCTCTTTGGCATATTTTTCATTCAATGAAGTTATTTTGTTTCTCATTATTTACTTTGTCTTTTTATTCTGTTTGATTTATGACAAAGGGGGAGAAAACATAAATTTCTAAAGGGGAAGAATTAAGAGTTTATTTTGATATCTAAATTCCTAAGTAAAAAAACCCAAACATTGTTTTAATGTTTCTATTAACAAATACTTCGAGAAAATTGTGTTAAGTGCTTTTGTAGGGTTAAGTATCAAGATTCAGAATGATTTGTTAAAGCTTCTTTCTCAAGAATCAGAATGATTCTTCAAAGAAGTTTCTGAAGAAAGGTCTTCAAGAAATTTCTGAAGAAAGGTCTTCGAATAAGTTTATGAACAAAGCTCTTCTGAAGGTTTATCAAAAGGATGATGTTATCAGTCAGTGTTCTGGGCAACATTAATCAACTTCTGAAGTTAAACCAGATTCTGACTAATTATTCATTCTGGTACTTCAAAAGGTAAATCAGGAAAATTTTGAGTTTATCTTCATAGGACTATACATCTCAGGGGGGAGCTTTGTGCTTTTGTAAGATGTATTATTCTATGATTACCCTACATAAAATTATTCATCAAAATACATGTTTTGTCATCATCAAAAAGGGGGAGAAGGTTAGAACAAGATTTGGTTCTGTATTTATACCTTGAGTTTTGATGATAACAATGTTGTATTTGTGTGAAAATAATTTTGGTACCCTAATGGTTTGTTATTGTGTAGCTTTAACAAAGATTTTCGAGTCTGATCATATGATGTGCAACATCATCAGTTTCAGAAATTTGTGTTCCAAATCCGCTTTTGTGTTGCAATTAGATGTTTTGAAAGACGTCAATATTGTTGCTACAATGTTCTTTCTGCTTCTGTGTTATCTCACCCATCAGAAGCTTATGAGGAGACACTATGTTGTTGTTGCAATGTCTCTCAGTTGTTTTTCTTATGGAGGTGACTATGATCAACAAGCTTTTGAAGAATGGTAAGCTTCTGAAGTTGTGTTATGTAGATGAAGATTCTGAAGATCTCAAGATAGACGATTGAAGTTAGCAAGGTTCTGACTGAGGTTTCTGATGACTCTGAAGATTCTGAAGACACTAAAGAACTCAAGCCAGACTACTGATTTTGTCAAGGTTTAGACCCAAGGTTCTGAAGTTTCTGAATCCACCTCTCAATTTCTTCACTTCATGGTTCAGTCATCTTTTATCATAAGCCAATGAATCTAAAGATAAGATCAAATGGGGACGTGATAAAATAGTACATAGTAAAATTTGAACAACTTTTCCACTACCTGATTTCGCACGCAAGGAATGTACTATTCATCACACCTGTCACTGAATATATGGGCAAAATGATGTATGTGGTATCATTCCTCTCTCATCCAACAGTGGACAGCCGCTCAAGGATCTTTCCCCATTTTACACTCCAATGGTCACATGCTTACACTATATAAGCATGCATTGGAGACTTGAAGAACTCTCGCTGCTGATCTACACAAGTTTTTAACAAGCTAATTTTCTGTATGAAAAGCTATTATCTTTTGCATAGAGTATCCTTTAAGTATTTAGTATTCATTTGTGTAAATCTTCTTTTGAAGAAGCATCTTGTAACACATAAATTTTTATTCAAACTATTTGTTTGATTCCTTAAGGAGGTTATCCTTAAGAAGAGAAAGAAAGTTGTTCTTTATGAATCCTTGAGGAGACTAAGATTTAGTTGGATCCTTGAGAAGAGAGAGAAGGGTATTCTTTGTGTTTATTGTAATCTGTTGATTATAGTGGATTAATTCCTTGTGTATAAGGCAAATCACCTTGGCAGATGGACTGGATTAGCTTTGAGTTTCAAGTGAACCAGGATAAAAATCATTGTGTTTTTATCTCGTCATTATTTAACTTGTTAGTAGAGTTTTTTTTTGGAAAAAGATTTTACTTTTAAAACCCAATTCAAACCCCCCTTTCTTGTGTTTTTCACACCTTCACTTGTGCCTGCGTATCACCCATCGGTGATGAGGAATCAGAGCTCCGTAGTTTAGAGTAGAGAATGTTTATGTGTTGGTTGATTTTATCTTTGAGAAAAGGGTTTTCGGAGTGGTTCCATAAGGCACAAAAATTAGGTTTGATGGGTTGTGTTAATTTTACCTTGAATAAGGGTTTATGAAAAGAGTTCGTGATTAAATTGCACTAAAGTTTATGGGCGAAGGTGATTATTCTAGACAACAAGCCGAGCGTCTTGCTTCCAAAATAATCAGAGTATGGGTAGGAATGCTCCATTCTCACTCATTCTCCACCACTTAAGGCTTGTGGTTCACAAAACTAATCATAGTTATTAAGTGTATTAAGTTTGATTAAGAAAAAGTCATTTGACGTTGGATCAAGGGTTTGTTTATTTGATTAAGAAATTTGGCTAATGTAACATGAATGCAAGGTAACCGACAAGAACATAAAGGGTCTCATTGTAAGGTAGCCCAAGAGAAAGTCTTGTGTGTGCAAAAGTGACATAAGCTAAACAAAGGATAATGGTCTTACAAACATGTCCCTCTAGGGTGGTGCCATGATGCTATTCTTACAACCAGAATATAAGTACAGATGAAACCCAAAGTTCACAAAGTATCACAAAGATAATGGAAAAGGCCTCCAAGCAAAGGTCCTAGGATGGGATCCTCTAATCACAAAGATAATGGAGGTTCAACTCAGATTAGCAACAAAGGTTTAAGGGCTTTGCAACATGCAAAATGAAGGGGGCAGCTTCACCTGTTTATAAGGAAGGTGTGTGGATGGTTTGGAGGGAAAGAGTTGAGGGTTTGCTTCAGATAGTTGGATGGCTCGAAGCATGCTTGAGGTTGGATCATGGGGGATAAGTGTGGTTGTTGTCTGAGCTTGTTTACACCTCATACCGCTTTGTCTTGGTCCTTAGCATCGATCTGGAACAGACAAGGGAAAAGAGATAGCCTGCTATGGATTTTGCTTTGTGCAATTTTGGGCAAAATCTAAATTTTGCACATGGGATCGGTTTTGGCATTGTGAGGAGGTTTGGCATCCAAGTTGACTTCCTACTACACCATAATACCATATGCGAAGTGTTTGGAGACCATTGGGATCAAAATGGATTGATTTGGTGACTTGGTGTATCCATTTGCAAATTCTGACTGTTTGTGGTCTGGCTTGTGCATCAGGGTGGTCACCCATGTTTAAACTAAAGCCAAATGAAATTGGCTTGTGCATTTTGTCTCAAAATTGTGCCATTTGTTCCTTGCCATGATCTTGATTGAATGCAAAAAGAACCAGGTTAAAAGGGATTGTGGTTTGGAAATGGAAATATGCTAAAATAGTGGTCTTAACATGATTTTAGGGCATGGTGGGTATGGTGGGCCAGCTTGGCCAATAGAAAAATTGAAGCCCTTCCATAATGAATTAGGTATTGGACATTGAAAAAAATTGGAGAGGAAGTTATTTAGGATATTTTGCTCGAAGTGGAATTTAAAAATCTTTTGAAATGAGAAAGTTATGGTCTTTGGAACTTCCCATAGGCCATTCTTGCCAAAATGCAACCAACCAACATGACCTAAAAATGGGAGTTTGAGATTTCTTGACTTCCAAGGCACAATGTTGGATGTATTGAGTTCAGATGATCATAACATGATGGGAAATAAGATTTGGACCTTTGTGAGATGCTTTTAGGTCAAATTTATGGGTGGATCAAAGCATTGAAAGTTGAAAAATCATGAAAAAACCAACTACTTGCAACATGGATTGAATGGATGTTTAAATTATGGATTTTGATTGTAATGGGTATGAAATGATGTGGAATGAATGCTAGGGGGATTGGATAGAAAAAGTGGGGCAAAGTAAATGGTTGATGGATCCCTAAATTAGGGTTTCTTGAGCCACACGTTTTGTCAAGAACCAAAGCTAGATGGATTAGGGTTTGAGATGCAAGGGTCAAATTGAGATGTTAAAAAGGTGTGGGGCATGAACAAACTTTTTTATTGAAGGGGTCCTTAATGGTATGGTCAAGATCCATGGTGAATCATGACTTGCACAAGCCAAAGGAGGGTCAAGAACTAGGGTTTGGTCCTTGGGTGACCAGATGAATCTTGAAACTTCTTCAAAGGGGAATCACCACCCAACTTGGTGTTGGGGAATGAGTGAGATGTCTTGAGTGATCCTCCAAGATTTATTGGATGCTTGAGGATGGAGTTTGGGTTAAGGT